>NC_092210.1:45265070-45287254 GCF_043381705.1 Parasteatoda tepidariorum | reverse complement strand
TTGAGAGGCCAACCGACCACCACTTAGGGCTATGTTTATGACTCTTACAGATTTTTTTCCTTGAGCTATGACAAATATTGGTAATTTTCTGAGTGACATTTTCAAGAATATAGTAGAATTGAAATGTAGTGCTATCTGTGCTAGAGCGTCTCTCGTCTACACCACAGATCTCTTAAAAGATGATGAGAAAGTAAAGAGATCCAAGTCATGATAGTTTATGAGCTTCGAAGCAAAAGAGGGTGTTTTTTTAAAGCTATTGATGTAATTAAGAGCCTATGGTCACTCATTGATTCCTCGTCAGAGATCTGCCAATCAATTACATCGATGTCTCCACGGGTAAGTGTGACGTCAATCCAGCTTTGGCCCGTGATTGAGTTAAAGGTTGGAGGAGAGTTAGAGTAATTTTCAATATCCATATCCATTAAGATAACAAACTCTACCAATTCTCGATCTCTGTTATCCTCAACAGCGCCCCCACAAGTAACTTTAAGCACTGAAATCCCCATTGATAACAATTGGTAGGGTCGGAAGTTACATAGGATGCATTTGGAGTTCATCCAGTGATGGTGCAATCGCCACGGAAGGGATAACATAGATGCTCCCGAAGTAAAAGTTGAAATCCCGCATTCTAATTTCACTGATTATTTAAGTCTCTTTTAGTAGTAATAGGTAAAAAGTCAACTACTTTATGATTTATAAGAATTGCCGCTCTCGGCCTACGATCACCAGCAATTATTCGTATATCTACTCCTGTCTGAAATTCTGTAATTTTATTATCTGTGTTGAAATAGGGTTTGTTTAATGAACTTACAGCAATCTGTTTAGAGATAAAATCTGCGGAGTGTTGAGCATTAGCAATATTGGAATGGTTAAGATTAATATGAGCTATTTTAAGTTTGTGAATATCTTTATCCATAATTTATTCTTTTAATAATCTGTTCTCTCTCCCAGATGCAGGCTTCACAGTATTTATAGAGTGAGCTGTGGTTTGTAGAAAGGTTTAAGTCGTATCTCTGATTCGATTTTTTACAATTAATGCATTTACTTTTGGCAGTACAATCATCAAACTTGTGGCCTTTACTGACACAGTTGGTGCATACCTCTTCTGCTTTGCAGATTTTTGTTATATGACAGAAAGAGCAACACTTAAAACATTGCATGACTCGTACATATTCCTTTGTTCTAATTCTGTACCAACCCAAGTTTTTTTTATAATCGTACAAGTGCCCTAAGTGTATCTGGATCAGCTTCGATAACCCGGTGGTTGCAATTCTTTTCCCTTAATGGAAATCTAACGTCAATGATTCCGTGCTCAAGGGCCGGGTTTTGTTCCTTAATTTTTTCGACCAAATCTTTCCTAGTAAATTCCTCTTGTACGTCATATAGAATAATTCTCGGATTCAATATCTTTGGCTTACCACAAATAAGCTCCCTTCCCAGGTCTCCTTTATAAATTTCGTTTCTCAGTTTTTCTATTTCCTCCTCCTCAATAATGCCACCATTTCTAATCTTATTGACCCTCCTGACTCTGATCTTAAGTTTAATTGGATCAGTCTTATTGATGATCTCCAGTCTAGGGCATAGGATGAACTATACGGATTCCTTAGGTGGATTAGAAGGACGTGCTCTTGCTTGCGTCCCGAAAAGGTGGATTTCAAAGTTGGTCCCACAGTAATGGCTTGAGTGGAAGTACCCGATGCAGTCACTGCATCAAAAGTTGGCTATAGCTGTTTAACGATCTCAGATCTCTCATGTATCTTTACCACTACTAATGTTAAACTCCGTAGCCTAGCAATTTCGAAACCATTCCCGAAGACAAGGGAAAGCCTGGATTAAGTATAGAGAGAAGTTTGGTTTCGTGGAAGACTTTTCGATGAAACTAACACGCATTTGCGTTACATGGAGAGGAAAAACACGAAAACCACTTATAGTTAGCCTGACGCCAAGTCGACTCCAGCCCATGATCTGTCTTCGATTGAGGATATTTTACGTTGACACTATGGCTGGTGTGAGCCGGTAGCGGAGTTCGTTTCGACTAGCCATCGCTGATACATACCCGGTTCACCTCATTGGAAGGCGAGTGCTCTATCCCCTGAGCCATCACAGCTCTACATATGCCACTTGCAAATAACAGCAAGCCTGCTAAAAATTCGGCAAATTTTTAAGGCTGAGCGTACACTTTTTGAATTTCAGTGGCGCCATCTATGGACAAGAATATGATTTTCTCACACACATACGTAACAACCCATTTCGCTTGTTAGTTTTTATACTACCAATAGGCACATATACAATTATAAACCTGATATTTGTTTTAACGGTCAAAATTTGCCTTATGAAAAGAATGCAAAATATTTGGGTTTTATTATGGAATAGAAGATTCTTGGACTCTTCTCTTAACCTCTTTCTACATCTCGATTCCAGCACATTGAACTGCTGGAATCGAGATGTAGAAAGAGGTTAAATATCCTAAAATATATTTCTGGGCTACAACTTTGAAATTAACTTACACTGCACTTATTAGACCCATACTGGAATATGGTGCACCTATCTATTCCTGTGCTTCAGAGACAAACCTGAATAGATTGGAAAGAGTTCAAATTAGTGCGGCAAAAATTATTACAGGTTTGAGGCGTAGCTGTCCAGATAAAATTGTTCTGTTTCAATCTGACCTACAGCCGTTATACATGAGAAGGAATTCCAGTCTCAAGAAATACTATAATAAGCTCATCAGTCTTGGTGACCAGAACAGAACCTCTTCTTATCTCAAAAATTGGAAGAATAACCATAGACCAGGGGCGTACTCAAGGGGGGGTTAAGGGGTTTAACCCCCCCCCCCTTGAGCTCAGACAAAGTGAATTTACAAAATAATACAGACAAAAATAAAAATTTTAGTAGAAATTATGCGGGTTATTATTTTTTAAGACTATATATTTTTATTTGCCTTATGCCTACTTTTTTTTTCTCACGGTATTTCTCAGAATACTGATAAAACATTTACTATAATAGGGTTGTATTTTTGAAACCAAATTCACGTGATACTGTTACGGGCGAGCCCCGATCACTGGTCCCTTTCTGACCTGCCAGTCGCGACAGTTTTCGAGACTGGCTGGCATTCGCGAGGTCTGGAATCCTAGACGTTCTGTCGTCTTTGAGACAATTCGAGAATTTTGTAGATGCGGTTNATTAAGTACACAACTTCTTTAGAATTCGACTCCTCAGAAACCTACCGAATACGTTCAAATTTTGTATTTTGTTTTCTAAAATTAGATTTTTTAAAATCATGTAAAAATGTGTATTCGTGACAATTAAAATGTTTTTGACTATTATTATATTAAATGATTAAATAATAATAATTAAAAATTATTCTGTGCATGGAATTGTGTCTGGACAAATGAATTTAATAATTGTGTGGAAAAAAAATGCTATTCGCTTTAAACCATTTCTAAGAAATGGCGATATATGTGGCGTAACTACCACTCTAAATAATAAATACCAATTCACTAGTATATAGGACATGTTAAATTGATTCTATCACGAGGTACCTTTTGATAGATTGTGGTTGTCATAGTCGATTTAAAAAAACCCACATTGGTGACCCGGACGTGATAAAAACTTGCCAATATTAATGGATGATCCAAATTAAACAGTTGATTTGCTTAAAAAAAATATGCTGCTCAAGGAAAAAAATCTGGTGAAGCAAATAAAGTCTCCCGGTCAATAAACAAAAAAATGCAGAAAAAAATATAATGAGCAAAATTGATATAAATAAATAAACAGCATGAGTCAACTAGTGGTACACGTTCATCGAATTCTATCACAGATGAAATTCTGGAAGGGGAGTAATGTGGCGTAACTACCACTATAAATATTAAATACCAATTCACTAGTATATAAGACATGTTAACTTGATTCTATCAAGTGGTACCTTATGATAGATGAAGGTTGACATAGTCAAATAATTAATTCTCTTCAAACCTTTTCCATCCATTCATTTCAGTTTTGGAAAATTCTCTTTCTGTTGTTTTCACACTTTCTTTTCATTATTTCGTTTTATTATCATTTCATAACCTTTATGACCCTTCTTAACCTTTTCCATCCCTCCACCTCTGTTTTCAGTTTTCTTTTCAGTTGTTATAAAGCTTTTCTTTTATTATTTTTTGAGACGTATCTATATCTTTCCCTATTTCAACGTGTCTTAGACATTTCTTTTCCTTTCGGCTATAATAAATCTAAAACCTTTACTCTCAATCAAATTTTATTTTAATGATCGCATCTTTTCCTCTGATTTTCCTAGCACCATAAACTTTTCTAATAATTGTGTGTTCATATTTTTTTATACATAGATTGATATCTTTTTGATAAAACGTATGTGCCAGAACCGTGTGTAATTAATTTTCCATTTAAAGTATATGTCTTGTCCAATTAAAGTACATTTAAAAAATTTTATGATTTGAATTTAGTACTTAGTTTAACAAGCATTTCCTTATTTGCACAATCATGCATTTCGTGTATTTCGTGTGTACCATGTGTTTGGTTTATTTTGCATATTTCGTGTGCATTTGCCGTTTAAATTTTTGCATCGTGTATTAATTTCTCTTTCTGAGTAAGGGAAAGAGTTTGTATCTTTAAAGCTTTTATTATTAAAGGCTAAATCCTGTATCTGTCCTTTTTAAATATTCTGACAATGTCATATCCTCATTATTACTTAGGCCTCGTTTATTTAAGTTATCCATTAATACTTTTGCAGCTTCTCTTAAACTATTCTTTGTTTTTTTCTGTATCTACTATGCAATCTGCATATGCACAAATTTGTGTTAATTTTGTAATGACTGATCCTTTTTGATATATGATTGAAATGGAATTCAGAGATCAGTAGATCGGAGAAAGGCATGTTTATTAGAAAGTATGTCAGTTGAAGCGTATACTAGGACAGGATTAATATAAAAAGAGCATCTGAGTTATGGATTTCTCATAATTTCATTTATAAAGTCTGTAAGCGATAATAAATTTTGAACACCTTTGCTTAGAATAAGTACTTCTGCCTCTGTGGAGGAAAATGCTATACAATTTCGTTCATGACAGCACCCTAAAATAGGATTATTGCAATACATAATAAATAATAACATAACTAGTTATAGATTTTCTATCATGAGGATTTGAATCCCAATCTGTATTAACAAAGACAATTTTGAATTTTTGTAATGTTTCTTTTATACTCAATTTTAAAAGCCTGAGCTCTCTTCAAATATCCTTCTTTAAAGCACACCAAGGAGAGCAAAGGACACTAGGAAAGGACTAATAGAAAAGGAACATCTGAGTTAAGGATTACAAAAAAGGGATCTGCTGTCCCTTTAATATTTCTCAATACCCTTCTCAAAAATTTATTGAAATTTTTTAAAGTTTCGTGTGATAGTAAGTTCAACATTATTTAAATGGGCTATTCACATATGACTTTTAAAATTGTACTTATCACCTCTTTCAGGTACTCGAGAAATAATTTCTCTTCTCATTCACTTGGTGCAGTTTCGGTGATCTTGATTTTTGAGTAGTTATTTTTTTTAAAAATTGAATTATCGTGTTTCCACCCTGCTTTATTAGTCAAACTGCAGTATTATCAATTCCTTAATTTTCGTTTTTTATAAAGGAATTTGATTTATATTTGTCTTGAAATAAAATCCTTATTCATAGAGTCACGTTTTTCTTGCTCTATTTCTCTATTCAATTCGTATTGCTTTATAGTGTCCTATTTGTTCAGTGCATCTCTAATCGATTTTTTCGTAACAAGTTTCTCTTCATCATTTAAATTTTTATCTTTTGCTTTATAGTTGTTCATTTTTTGAGAATTTTTTTTTATTTTTAATTTCAAGGCACTATATTACTACTTTATTTCCCTTTTTACTTGCTTTGCTTATTTAAGCACTTTCCTTTTTATCTGACAGCAATTTTTTTAAAAATCTAAACATGTCTTTATATTTATCATATATACTTCTCTAGTTTCACTTCTATCCTAATAACCCCCATACATTCTCCATCGAATCATTCCTTTGATTATTTTTAATTTTTCCCCATTTAGTTTTTTGCAGTTTTGATAATGAGTGTCTCAACCTGCGAGAAAGCGTGTTTGGTGTATTGCATACCAGCCCTACTTGATTTCGAACTTCTGAGTGTTTCAGAAAAGGATTTATCTGTATAGTTTTCCAAAATTGGAATAGTAAACAATCTACACCTTTGCTGATACATTTTTTTTCGATGCTGTTACATATGCCATTTTTTATGATGTCTTATGATCTTCTTTGAACAGCTGATTCAATTTTGGGATTACGACTACTAGTAACTAGCTTAACACCGCCCCCGAAAGGGGACATCCTGGGACACACCGATAACTCGAAGTGCGCGTAAAAGTTCAATCAAATAAGTAAACATGTTCAAAAACTTTCAAATCATAGTTTTAGCAAATAGGGAGAATACTAAATATGAAATCCAGAAAACAGCGTTACTTAGAAATGAACTAAATACAAACAAACATCACAATGAATGTAAACAATATCTATCAGAAGAGATATTGATGTCGTATCTTCAGTAGGGGGAAATAGTTAATAACAAGAAACGATTACACATGGTTAAATGTAAGATGTTTGTTACTCAGAATACAATTACAGCTGACAGAACAGTACTTAAGGTATCAAGCTGTAGAAAAATATTTTTTTCTTTTTTAACACAGTAAATGTATAATCAAAAAGAGCGTAAAAATGTACAAGCATGACAGTGAGTATGAACATTGAAAGTCAGGTGAATAATTTATGACGCATGGTGCAAAAGGCCAGCAGTTTCTCCTGAAGACAAAAAAGACAGACTCTAGCAACACTAGTGATTAAAAGTAAGAAATGAGAAATCACATAGGGGCAGAGATTGACAAAAAGCATGCAATTAAAATGCAATAGAACAACAACAAAAAAACAGTTTAAGAGAAAATTCAAGTAAAAATCAAACCGTAACAGGTAAATCAATAAGAGATTTACAGTATGTCTTTCCTAACAATAGGCAGTAAGAGGCCATCAGGATTCAGGGAGGTGCCTTGTTACTAAACAATTTTCTCACTATTTCCTCAATTCCATTTTTTCTTTTAAGATTTGTCGAATGCTGCCTTATAAACTTATAGATGGTTTTCGACTGAAAAAATTTCTCTGTTTTGTGTTTAATATTAGAACAATGGATTAATATATGTTCCAATCCTCAATAAGCTGACAGGTATGGCACATCTGAGCTCCCTTGAAAAACCTGACCTGATGTTGTCCATTACAGCCATGATTAGTTAGGAATTAATTTTAAAAAAAATTCCCCATTCCTCGTTAGAACTTCCGAGAGGAGCTTGAATGCGTGCATTCCCTTTGTAAAACTGTCACTCCATCTCTCCTGCCATCTAACCAATTTTTCGTGTTCCAAAGTTCTTTTTGCAGTCTGCCTGCTGGGATCTTCAAACAGGTCGACCGTCGATCTCTCACAGGCTAATTTAGATAACCAATCTGCCTCCTCGTTGCCCATATGGCCTGCATGTGCTTTTATCCAATGAAAAACGATATTGTTTGTGAATTCTTGTTTAATTAAGTGAACTAAGTATTCATTAGAGTTGCTGTTTTCCAAAGCTTTCAGACTAGACTAATCGGTATAAATTGAGATTTTATCTGTAATTCTTTGTTCTTTAATCCAGCGAATCGAATTTTGGTCCAAAGGACGCTATCAAAGGCACCTTTGATATCAAGGGAAATACCCAGTGTGTGATGTTCATTATCCTTAATTTTCTTAGTTTTCTAAAGTACGGACTTCATAGCTGTGACAGCTGATCTACCTCTCCGAAGACCGTGTTGATCAGTATTAAGAATGTTATTGGAATCAAGGTGAAAGTCTAATATATTTGTTATTAATTTATCCACCACCTTCCCCCAAACCGGAAGAAGAGAAATGGGACGATAGCTGTCAGGTTAGTGTAAATCCTTTCCAAGTTTAGGGAAGAGAACTAATTTAGCTTTTCTCCATAATATAGTGAAATAATTGAGACAATGACATTTGTTAAGGATATTAATGAACCATTTTGGTTCCAAGTAGAATATGGATTTAATGACTTCGAGGGGAATGTTAGGAACTTGCAGCTTTATTGTTCTTTATACTATTAACAACAACTTTAATTTCATTCCTAGTAAATGGTTAATCTTTGTCATAACTTGCAGGTTAAGGTAAGGGGGAAGGGTGTTGGTCCAATGGGAAATGATATTCCAGGATAGCTTCAATTGTGGTATTTTTAGTGGTGGTGATAGTTGCATCTAATTTATGTATCTGTTTAAAGTCATGATAGCTATTAAACTTGTCCCTGACTATCAAATAGCCAGGACTAAAGCATTCTTGGGTTGTAATATTTTTAAGATAATTCTTTATTCTTTCCTTTTTTGTTTTTCTTCGAAGCAAAAGAGGATGTTTTTTCCAAAGCTATTGACATAATTGAGATCCTATGGTCACTCATTGTCAGAGACCTGCCAATCTGTTACACCGACGTCACCACGGGTAAGTGTGACGCTAATCCAGCTTTGGACCGTGATTGAGTTAAAGGTTGGATTAGAGTTAGAGTCATTTTCCATATCCATATCCATTAAGATAACAAACTCCACCAATTTTCGACCTCTGTCATCCTCAACAGGGCCACACAAGTAACTTTCAGCATTGAAATCCCAATTGATAACAACTTTTAGGGTCGGAAGTTGCATAAGATGCATTTGGAGTTCATCCAGTGATGGTGCAATCACCGCCGAAGGGATAACATAGATGCTCCTGAAGTAAAAGTTGAAATCCCGCATTCTAATTTCACTGATTATTTAAGTCTCTTTTAGTAGTAATAGGTAAAAAGTCAACTAGTTTATGATTTATGAGAATTGCCGCTCTTGGCCTGTGATCACTAGCAATTATATCTACTCCTGACTGAAATTCTGTAATTTTATTATCTGTGTTAAAATAGGGCTCGTTTAATGAACTTACAGCTCGAACTCTGTTTTGAGATAAAATCTGCGGAGTGTTGAGCATTAGCAATATGGGAATGGTTAAGATTAATATGAGCTATTTTAAGTTTGTGAATATCTCTATCCATAATTTTTTCTTTTGATAATCTGTTTTCTCTCCCGATGTAGGTTTCACAGTATATATAGAGTGAGCTATGGTTTGTAGAAAGGTTTAAGTCGTATCTCTTATTCGATTGTTTAAAATTAATGCACCTACTTTTGGCAGTACAATCATCAAACTTGCGGCCTTTACTGCCACAGTTTGCGCATACCTCGTCTGCTTTGCAGAGTTTTGCTATATGGCCAAAAGAGCAATACTTAAAACATTACATGACTCGAACATATTCCTTTGTTCTAATTCTGTACCAACCCAAGTTTTTTTTTATAATCGCACAACTGCCCTAAATGTATCTAGATCAGCTTCGATAACCCGGTGATTGCCATTCTTTTCCCTTAATGGAAATCTAACATCAATGATTCCGTGCTCAAGGGCCGGGTTTTGTTCTTTAATTTTTTCGACCAATTCTGCCCTAGTAAATTCCTCTTGTACGTCATGTAGAATAATTCTCGGATTCAATTTCTTTGGCTTACCACAAATAAGCTCCTTTCCCAGGTCTCCTTTATAAATTTCGCTCACTTTTTCTATTTCTTCCTCCTCAATAATGCCACCATTTCTAATCTTATTGACCCTCCTGACTCTGATCTAAAGTTTAATTGGACCAATCTTATTGATGATCTCCTGTCTAGGGGCATAGGATGAACTATACGGATTCCTTAATTGGATTAGAAGGACGTGCTCTTGTTTGCGTCCCGAAAAGGTGGATTTCAAAGTTGGTCCCACAGTAATGGCTTGAGTGGAAGTACCCGATGCAGTCACCGCATCAAAAGTTGGCTATAACTGTTTAACGATCTCAAATCTCTCATGTATCTTTACCACTACTAATGTTAAACTCCGTAGCCTTGCAATTTTGAAACCATTCCAGAAGACAAGGAAAAACCTGGATCAAGTATAGAGAGAAGTTTGGCTTCGTGGAAGACTTTTCAATGAAACTAACACGCATTTGCGTTACATGGAAAGGAAAAACACGAAAACCACTCATAGTTAGCCTGACGCCAAGTCGACTCTAACCCATGATCTGTCCTCCATTGAGGATACTTAACGTTGGAACTGTGGCTGGTGCGAGCCGGTAGCGGAATTCGTTTCGACTAGCCATCGCTGATACACATAAACGTTCACCTCATTGGAAGGCGAGTGCTCTATCCCCTGAGCCACCACAGCTCTACATATGCCACTTACAAATAACAGCAAGCCTGCTAAAAATTCGGCAAAGTTTAAAGGCTGAGTGTACACTTTTTGAATTTCAGTGGCGACATCTATGGACAAGAATATGATTTTGTCACACACATACGTAACAACTCATTTTGCAGGGAGGACTCATTCACACACCTTTTATCCATATGCAGATAATAATTTTGATCTGAGACATAGAACGATCAATCTCCTATTCAGCCCGAAGTACTGATTTGTTATGGGAACTTGGGGGACTTTGTGACCCAGACAGATTTAATGTGCACCAGTCACCTCTTACTACACGGGAATTTTTCAGCCTCTTGGATTAGAACTTTTTCTGATAGAATGTGTAAATGAAAATTTTAATTCTTGTGTGTAACAGTGTAAATATTTCTGCTGGCAGGGTATATTAGGTATCAAATAATTCAACTGCCAGCATTTCTTATAGGTTCCAATGATAATGTGTCTTTGCTCTGAACATTTTTGCAATAGATATTTAATTCTTTCTGCTTTCAACTGTTATTCCTCCGCCCAAATCTAGAAGCAGACATATGTTATTTTTTTTTACAGAATCTAGCAATAAAGCTTATAAGAAGACGCATTGAACAACGATCGGCTGATAAGAATTACTATACGGTAAAGGAGAGAAGATGCTTCAAGCGAAAGCATGTCATTCGAAATTAATGCATGACAATCGAATGAAACGAATGCATGACATTGGAGGGCAAATTTGAGGATCCAAGCACAGTAAATCTCGAAGGAAATACCTCGTGTAAAAATAAAATCTCTGCTATTACCGCATGAATATACCTCGTTATTAGTGTGCTCTGACAAAATAAGTTTTGTACTATTAGGAAAGTAGTTTTTTTATTCTTTTTTACTCAAGTGATATTCAAATTATAAATGAAAAACAGATTGAAAACCAAATAACACTATTTGCATAGCTTTTGAACTATTGAGGCATGAAATATGATCCTACGGGAGTGTTTATGTAACGTTTTAGTTTACATGTTCATGCGGATTTGTTTCACTTCGTATTCATTCCTATTTCCTCTGTTTTCTTTTTTCCGTTCATGTATTTTTTTTGTATTTCAGTCTAATATTCATTTCTTTATTAAAACGCAATCATTTCTTTGTCATTGTTTCAATATTCTTTTTGTTTTCATCGTTTTTTGCACACTACTTAAACGCTTTAATGTTCGAAATCATTATTAAGTTGTATTTATGATTTAATGTCAATAACACATATCGCATTAAAAATATTCGTTACATAAAAATACGCGTTTTTTGCATTTTTTTGGCTGCTGAATAATGAATAAGAAATTATTTTTATTTGGAAGGTATCATTTTCCTAAAAATCCACATTTTATCTTGGCGGTTTTAATACAAAATTAAGACTTACAGGCAAAGCAAAGTCGCTCTCTCTGGAACATGGACGGTTGCCAACTTGTTGATCATCTTAGAGATCTTAGTGAGTTTCTTGAAAAAAAAAGCATTATCTACCGTCGGAAGTTTCAAGGTTCTAGATGCAATAAGATATGAGTTATCAAAGAATTCACTAAAAGCTTGGTGACATTTCTCCCACTAGCACGGTATAAGGTTTATTTTTTAAAACATTTGCAAGAAATGAAATAGTTATTAATATATGATTTCGCACACTGGAACAGATATCAACATCTTATTATAATATAATTCTTTAGTGAATAAGAAACTGTTACAAATGATACTTTAAAGTAATTGTATTATCTATTCAATTTACTTAGCTGTTTTACTAAATAAAGTTAATTTTAGACATAATGAATCAAAAGACAGTACTAAAATTAATAATCATTCAGTAATAGACATTTTTTGTATAATTTTTAATAATATTCTAGTTTGATTCAATAGTTCATTAAAACAAATGCTCAAACTTATTAATATATAAGAATTTAATTTTGTTAAAGTTGGAATTTAAGTAACTGCAGTGATATTCACTTGATAAATATTTTTATTTTTTAATCATAAATATTTTGTCCTAGCAATTTTCAACAGTTAAAAGCGTTTCTATCATTTTTATACTTATAGGATGTTACTTTTAATTTTTTCCATTTCTTTTAATTTTTACTAACTCTGAATTTTCGAATATGTAATTTCAACTTCACAGCCCTGAGATAAATTTAGATTAGATAGATTGAAATGCACTTGAAATGCCTTATCCTTCATTATTACTTAAAACCAGGTTCAGTTCGCTTTATTTTAGTTTTAAAAATTAATAAATAATTTTTTCACTAACGATTCATTTATCACCTAATATCCAGCTATAGCTGGTCGATACGAATTAAATTCCGCAACCGGCTCGCACTGTCCATACTGCTGACGTAAAATATCCTCAGTGGTAGACAGATCATGGGTTAGAATACCCTTGTCGTTCGACTAACCATGGGAGGATTTCGCGGCTTTTCTCTCCATTTAACGCAAATACTGCTTAATTCCATCAAAAAAGTCCTCCACAAAAGCAAATTTCTCTCACTGCTTGATCCAGGAGTTTTCTTGTCTTCTGGGTTGGGTACAAAATTACAGGGCTATGGAGTTGAACACTGGCAGTCGTAAACCCAAAATATTGGGTCGGCTGATGTACAACGGCTATAAAATAAAATCACCTTATATGTAGACTAACATTTTTTAATTTAATATTTCGCATCATTTGTTTTCAGGGCTACATAGAAGAAGGATTTGGAATTGTTGACTTACCGCTTTTGGTAAGCAATATTGATAAATTTTTGATGCTTTTCAAGATATTTCAAAGAATTACTTGTATTAAAATAATTTCAAAAAATTTTAATTAATTTTTTTTTATAGTTTTGCAAGATACAGTAGGAAATAAAATATTGAGTGTATGTCTCAGTTAATTTTCCAGATATTATGTTTATTTTATGTAAATTTTATTCTAATTTTTGTTGAAGAATTTTTTATAAAAATAAGGAAACATGATGAAAAGTCGTAGGTTTATTTGGTGTCATTATTGTCACTGAATGAACCCCACCTTTTTATCCATTTTCTTTAGATTTGGTATTACATTACTTACATGTTCCATTTTCAATTAATGTTGTTGATCAATTAAAACTATTTATAATCTATATTATTAGATTCATAACTATGAGAGATGATTGTGATATGATTAATACTATTTCAGTAAATCAAAATATCAATGTTTTTTTTATTGTTACAATTTTTTGCCATAAAATGCAAAAAAATCAAGAAAAAGAACATATTTGTATATTTGATAAAAACAATAACCGTTATTCCCAAAACATTCCGTAAACTTTATTTAAAAAACTATGTCATGGTTATTATGTTTAAAATGGGATTTTAAGAAAATCAACCAGGTCAAAAATTAACAAAAATCCAATAGCAGCAGACGGCCTTAGTCTTGGTGGTGAGGGAACTTCTTTCTATAGACATACTGTACTGATCTTCAGGACAAAAGTCTTTTATTTGCTTGGAAGAGGAGTGAGACTTGGTACAATGCTTTATTAAAAGCCGTTTTTAATTTCAATATTTTTTTTAAGTATATCAATTATTAAAAAAACAGAGAGTGGCACTTAACGGAAAGAAATTTTTTGTTTAAAAATACAAACTAAAATATATTTCCTCTCTATATTATAATATTTTTATTTGTTCTTATTGTTTTCTTTACGCTATAGCATTTTGTTGTGCTGCCTGCCCAAAAATTCAATTTGACTTAAAAACTTAAAATTTATGTACTGTAAAAATATTAATGACATATTTCCTTTTAATTAAAAACTAATTTATAACGTTCCTTTAATCCATTTTCCAATAAATAAAAATCCTAATTATAATCTGTAATCTCTTTATTTTTCTACCTTGAATTGAGTGTTGAAATAAAACTATTTTTAGAGATTCCCCTACATCTGCCTAACACATTACCATATAATTCGAAAACCGTTGCATGAATGCTAAATAATTTGATTTTGCTAGGATTTGTTATTATTTCTCGCACTTTTTTTTCAATCAACATATTTAGATACATAAGGCTATATATATATATATATATATATATATATATATAAAAAAAAAAAAAACACTCTACACAAATTTTTTCATAAAAAGTAAACTAAAAAATATTATTAATTAATAAACAACTTGAAAGCTATTATCTATAATTTTAACTGAAAAGAAACCCTTTCTTTNATATATATATATATATATATATATATATAAATGAAAAAAATTTTTATTTAGATGGACATCCATATTTTCAACAAAAAAAATTCTTTATTTCATTAAAGCATATTCTGAACTTTATTGTAATTGCTTGCCTATGTAACTTTGGAGTAGAATAACGGACAATTGAAAATAAATCATCAACATCTTCAACAAAAATTCCTTGATAATTACTGAGGTGTATAGAAAAACGTACAAAGGAATAAAAAAATGCAACATTCAATAATTAGTCCGAAAATTATTAATTGTTAAACTTGCAATAAAAAATACCACGTGAGCCGTACTGTTGCGCATTGAAATGCTACTACGGAGTTAAATTTGACTTCCTGATAAAGAAGAACTTGTTTTTTTAATTTAAAGCGAGTTGTTTTTGAACTTTAAATTTGTTTTAAAGTTGTAGCAGTCTTAAGAGTTTCTTATCGTTAATTTTTTCTAAGCTATTTGGTTTTAAATGTTGACTATTTATCTACTGCTGCAGAAGAGTATATTTTTCTCTCTTGAAATCTTTATTTTAAGCTTACGCTTGAGTTGATGTCAAAAGCAAAACAACCAAAAAAATTGCAAACGAAAAACAACAAAAAAAGAAGGTAGAGAGATTATGAGGAGTTGCCAGATATAAATATTAATAATTATTGAATTTAAAAAAAAATTAATACAAGAAAGATAAAAAGCGTTCGCTATTTAGAATGCTGTATGTCTCATTAACAAATAAAATTTCTTCTTCATTTCTTTGGAGTCCACACAATCTATATTCCATAAGTTTTTTTTTTTTTACGTACACATAATTATTTTTCAAATTCAGGTAATAGCTCATTTTGTTGCGATTAACATACAGACAAAATGTTCTTATATGAAGGTGCAATAATCGTACATTTTGTTAACATTGAACACGATTGTAAAGTGGTGAATGAAAAACAGTTACGATTGTTGGTGAGCTAAGTGAGTAGGAGGATCTTGTTGTGACATCAAAGGAATGAAGAGTGAAGAAATCTTTAAAATTTAACATTTTCAGAAATCGGTATAGCAGAATTTTTCTTTTAGAAAAAAATCTGTGATGTTATTTTTTAAATAGTGGTACCAAGCTTTAGACTCGGTTTTCGATTCCCAAAGATAAACTAATTCACTGTATTCTTCATAATCATCTTATGTTTTTCGGCGGATGACAGGATTTCAAAAAGCTTCTATATCTACTAAGCATGCAAATTTATTGATATAAATGCTAACTGAAATTGTATGGAATATAAAACAAAGATTTTTCGAATTTCTTTTCTCTGAAAATCTTAATTATTCCCGGGCATAATATGCTTTTTTTTTTGTTCTTGGTTACTCTAGGTTTCAGTGAACATACCTCGAAATTTCAGATTAGCAACACCCACTTTTTTTGAGCTTTGTAGGAAATATATTAAATATTCAAATTTTTTAAGCAGGAAATGTTGTTTTTACTAATGCCACTTATCAATAACGGCAAACCTACTTAAAATCAAGCAAATTTTTAAGGCAAGGGTGCGTTTCTCATTTTCTCAGTGGCGCCATCTGTGGACAAGAATATGACTTCTGCCACGCAGTCGCAGTCCGTTTTACATGTAGAATCCATTCATAATCTTCATTCATCCACAGATCGTAGTTTTGACCTGAACTATGGAACGATCAATCTCCAGTTCCGTACCCCCAAGATGTATTGATTTGTTACGCAAACTTGGAGGAAATTGTGACCCCAACAGCTTTAACATGCAACAGTTCAGTCATCATTTAATGCATGGGGATTCTTCGGTTCCCGGGATTTGAACTCACGATCTGACGAACACGAGCCCAACGTCCTACCAACCAAGCTATCCCGGCCCTACAAAAGGAAATACAGTGATGAACAAATTGTATTTTATATATTTTCGACATATCATAAGTTCAACTCTAATCAACGTTTCAATAAATGGTATAATTCATCAAGAATCTAATAAACTGAAAAAGTTAACTTGATTTGCATGCTGGTCCTTGCCTTTTTTTCGCAGTTCTTTTGTCATCGCTCCCCGCCATTTCTAACATATCGCTTTAGATCATAACATCTTCGAGCTCATACTTTTAAATAACATTATTATGTAACAAAATTATTTGTAAAACTCTTTTATGTCAAAAAATGTTTTGTGAAACATCTAACATAATAAATGTTTTAATTCTCCTTTACCAAGTTAAAATTTTTTAATTGAACATATTCAGATATTTAAACTGATAAAAAAAATTATTTTTGTTCAAGGAATTTTATAAAGATAAATTAAAATTTTATAATAAAAGAAATAAAATCGAATCTTTTTACAGACAGGTAGAGGCTTCTGTAAAGTTCTTTTAGCTGATGAGAATGCTCGCATTGACATAGTGCCGGTTGACATTGTGGCTAATATGCATATTGTAGCTGCCTGGAGTGTTGGTACAAAGAGGTATTGGATTTATTTACTAACAAAAACTTAAATTTCTTTAAATATTTATGAACAACTAGTCGTATTAATTCAAATTATAACCAACAATGTGTTTCGATAAAATTAAGGAAATCAAAATTAACGGTAATTGAAATAACATATATAAATTGAAGGGCAAAATTAATGGAAAAACATTACTAATTCATTCAGGTGAAAAGTAAATAACTGCAAATAGTTAGTCACGCCAATAAGGCTTTATTAATTTCGGAAATACTTGAAATAAAAAAATAGTGCGTGGAGTCTCTCAGCGCGGAAGAAGTTAAACTTCGTAACCTGCGACGTTAATTGCAGAAGAATCAGCAGTCGTAGAAGGATGACTGGTTCTATTCAATGACTCTTTTTTCTGCTCCGCTCACTTCCGTGCTCTGTAATAACGGTAATATTGTGCATTTTTCCCTCTTGAACCAGTGGGAGTGCTTGTGGTTGCCTCATCGTCTCGCCATGGAAAATGTATTTGCATTAATAATGTATGTGAATGCGTCATAATGTAATTTCAGAAGAGAAAACCTTTCAATCAATTGATATTCACAAGAGACGTACCTTGACATAACCTTAAATCCGTCGTAATGTCCGTGGGATTGTTTTCACTCATTTTTTACAGTTGTTATCCACTAAATTTGAAAATAAAATATACTATCCTATTAAAT
The DNA here is from genome assembly GCF_043381705.1 of Parasteatoda tepidariorum. Classification (NCBI taxonomy): domain Eukaryota; kingdom Metazoa; phylum Arthropoda; class Arachnida; order Araneae; family Theridiidae; genus Parasteatoda; species Parasteatoda tepidariorum. Next base: position 45,269,580 of record NC_092210.1, on the reverse strand, counting down.
TATATGTGTATCAAATCAAACTAAAAAATTGTTTATTCGCGATCGCAACGAACTATAGGGGGCGTTGTTGTATGAGACGCATACCTGCGATTTCTATATGAACCGTCAAATCAGCTTTCCTCTCCTTAATTTTTTTACTTAATTATTAAATTTGTTTCAGTTTTAAATGTAAATTAAACCTTAATTACATGTTCTATGAAACTTAGGAAAGAATATGTAGGTGAGTTTTTAAATCTGGACGTAATTCGTGAAAGAATATAAAATACCAGGACCGGAGGTTGTTGATGGAATCAGCAAATCGAGATTGTTGCAAGCAGTCTGACTGATGCATTGCCTTGTTTTGTTCGTTTGATTTTGGCAACTTTTTATTTTTAATTTTATAGAAAATATATCAGTAGAAGTATTCTTTTTCTTTTTCGTCAAAGTTTCTCTTACGTTATAATCTTCATTAAAATATTTCTTTTTCTCAAAATGATCTGTTTATTTACAATTGTAATTTAATTTCAACAAGTTAACAGCACGACGCTCTGTGTAAATAAATATTAGAAATTCGGATCTAAGAAGATAGGCAGCACAATAATCGCCGCTATGGAAGAATACAAATTGAAGAAGTTGAACGGCGAAAATTATCGTGCCCGTGCACTGATGGTGCAGAAGAAATGCTGGGAGGCAGTTGAGCCTGGCTATTGACTTGCTGAAATGTCCGAAAATGAGAGAAAGAAAAATGATGAAGCATTAACTCTAATGTTCTTGATTGTAGAAGATACGTTTTTGGATGATATTGGCGACTGCGCCAAAGCGAGGGACGCATGGATTGTATTGAAAGATATGCATAATAAATTTGGCTTACTGCATGTTTTGCAATTAATGAAGGACTTTTTTAACATTAACTTGAAGCCTGGGGAAACAATTCTATCATATTTGACCAGATAGATTGAAATACACCGAAAACTGTCGAGTGGTGGTTACGCTTTCACCGACAGAGAAGTTGCCCTCGTCATGTTAATAGGTCTGCCAAAATCATACGAAAGCTTAATCCTGAATTTAGAAAAGGATGAAGATAACTTGACAACAACCATTGTGAAGTCTAGACTATTAGTTGAAGAAAAAAGAATATATAGAAATGTGCCAAATGTTGAAGAGCAAGAAGAACGTGCACTTCACACAAGAAACTATAATAAAAAAAGACCAATGCAGACAAACACTGTGAAGAAATGGACAACAAAAAGAAACAGCGAAACAGCTGCAAATTCGAAGAAAACTGTCAGGTGTTTTAGCTGTAAAGAATGGGATCACATCTCCAAAAATTGTGAAGAAGCACAACAAAGAAATCAAAGCAATGCCAAGACTGCTATAGATTTAAAAATGAGCTGGGCCTTATTAACAAACAAATTTAAAGCTGAAGACTCAACAATCTGGATTCTAGACAGTGGTGCTACAGAGCACATGACGTCAGACCGAAAGAAATTCAAATCGCTAACTGATTACACCTAAGTAGTAGAAGTGGCGAATTCTGAAAAAATTCAAGTTACCGGAACAGGAAACATCACTATTTCAGTTCAAAAAGATTCTACCAACAGCAACATTAGTCTTGCAAATGTATTGTATGTACCAGACTTGGACGGACATTTACTGTCGATTGGCAGGATTGCAGAAAAAGGTTTTAAGATTGAATTTGCCCATGGTAAAGCAAAGATATTGGCAGAAACTGGTGAAATTGTTTTGAGAGCTATAAGACAGGGAAGACTATATATTATAGAAGAAGATTGTCCTGCAGCGTACATTTCAACGATCCAGACGAATGGATTCTGGCATCGCAGGCTAGGACACCCTTCCCCAGGCACTTTGAGAAACATAATAACCACCAAAAGTAAACAGGAATCCAATCTTGAAACAAACAAGCCATGCTCTGTGTGCATTCAAGGAAAGATGAAGCGCAAGAAGTTTCCAAAAATCTCAAACTCACGAGCTAATGAAACGTTAGAAATTGTGCACTCTGATGTAGTAGGAAAGATTTCACCGCCGTCAATGGGAGGCTCAAATTACTTTGTTGTGTTCACCGATGATTTTTCTCGTTACTCTACAGTGTATCCAAACAAAACTAAAGATGAAGTCATAATGAAGTTTGATGAATGGCTGAAAATTTTCACAGCAAAAAGATAAAAATTTTAAGAAGTGATAATGGAGGTGAGTTTAAGTCACAAAACTTTGACAATTATCTTATTAAACATGGAATTCAAAGGCAGCTAACTGTGCCGGAATCCCCTCAACAAAATGGAATTTCAGAAAGGATGAACCAGACTTTGATCAACATTACCAGATGCCTTCTCATAGAATCAGGAGCATAGCCAGAATTCTGGGCTGAAGCTGTGTGCACAGCATCTTATCTCCAAAATAGACGCCCATCTACTGCAATTGGAAGACGTACGCCAGAAAAGTTATGGTCAGGTAAAGAAACGAACTTGGATCACTTGAAAGTTTTTGGATGTCGGGCCTGGAGAAATACACGCTCATTTCAAAGGCGGAACAAATTTGACCCAAAGGCTATAGAATGTATCCATATTGGGTACCCAAGTGGTATCAAAGGATATAAACTCTGGGATCCAAAAAGAAAAAAGTTTTTTATCAGCAGAGATGTGCTCTTTGAAGAAGATGTGTTCCCTTTCAAATTGACCAAAGAAGAACCCTATGAAGATAAGATTTCCTTATTTATTGAAAATGAAGACACACACAATATGAACTCAAGTGATGAAAAATCAATTAAACATCCAAATTTTGAACTACATGAAATATCGCCAGAAGAAATAGATCAGCATCCAGACACAAACGCCATCATCCAAGATGAATCCCAAAATAATGTTTGTGGAGATCAGACTTACCAACAAGTTGAAATGACAGAGGAGTCCAACCAACTAGAACATGATCAAGAAGATCCAAATAATCAAGTCTGTCGAAGTGATTCTGCCAGAAGAGGCACAAGAGCTATTAAAACCCCTGCACACTTGCAAGATTATGTACTTTACAAGGCAAAAGAAGCATGTTCTGCAAATGCAAAGCAATTCCATTGGGACCCTGTAACATTGGAAGAGGCTCTAACATCACAAGAAGCAAATTTGTGGCAAAAGGCCATAGATGAAGAAATTAAAAACTTTCGTTGTGCACAAACGTGGGAGCTTGTTAGCAAACCACCAAATGTCAAGCTTATCAGTTCTAGATGGATATTTCGGAAAAAGAAAGCTGAGACAGGAGATTGTGATAAATTTAAAGCTGGACTGGTAGCTAAAGGTAACATATCAAGTTCCTGGAATTGACTTTCAAGAAACACTCTCTCCCGTAAAAAAATTAAAATCTATCAGGATCTTATTGGCACTAACTGTGGAATGTGAAATGGATATTCATCAAATGGTAATAACTGCTGCTTACCTGAATGGTACTTTAAAAGAAGACATTTACATGCAACAGCCTGAAGGAGCCATAGTGCCAGGCAAAGAACATCTTGTCTGCCACCTTAAAAGAAGCCTATATGGATTGAAACAATCTGGAAGAGAGTGGAATACGTGTTTCGACACCTTTTTGAGAGATTATGGATTAACACGTTCTAAAAGTGATCCATGCATTTACTATCATCCAAATAAAACACTTTACCTTGGCATATATGTTGATGATATGCTTATTGTTGGAAATTCAGAAGCCATAGACATGTTTAAACTTAAGGTTAAACAAAAGTTTAGAGCAAGGAATCTTGGAGAAGTAGGTGAAATTTTATCGATGAAAGTGAAAAGGTATGCTGATGGATACTTAACCTTAGACCAAACATCCTATGTAGAAGAAGTATTGAAGACCTTTGATGCAATCTTACTCATAGGAGCATCAACTCCCTTAGACCCTGTGTTAAACACTATAAGTTAACCGATGCTGAGTGGAAGGAAACTAAAGAAACATCGAACAAAATTCCATACAGGCAGGCGATAGGCAGTTTACTGTATCTTGCCTGTGGTACTCGCCCTGACATTGCTTATAGTTCAACTTATATGAGCCAGTTTAACGAAAGACCTTCTGAAAACCATTGGCGAAGTGTCAAACACTTATTCAGGTATCTTAAACAAACAAAACATCTTTGTTTGACATATAGAAAAACTCGAAAGAAGCTAGAAGTATTTTCCGATGCAGACTGGGCAGCAGATTGCATTGACAGAAAATCATTTAGTGGTTATGTGGTCATTCTTGGGGGTGCTGCGGTGTCTTGGTCCAGTAAAAAACAACATTGCACTGCATTGTCTTCCGCAGAAGCTGAATACCTGGCGATGGCCCATGCCACCAAAGAAGTATTGTGGATAAAGAGTTTACTGTTTGAGCTCGGTAAAGAAATGTTTGTACCACCTCCAGTACTAATAAATGTTGATAACCAGGCAGCTATGTTCATAGCTAAAAATCAAACTACGTCTGATCGGAGTAAACACATAGATCTTAGGTATCATTTCATACGGGACAATGTAGATCAAAGAATTGT
>NC_092210.1:45255692-45264702 GCF_043381705.1 Parasteatoda tepidariorum | reverse complement strand
TATAATTTATAGGATATATACTTTCTTTATAATGCCATTACATATTTCTATTAATATAAAAAGTTTCAGAGCTTTTTATTCACTTTACTTTTTTGGGATTTTATGAACTGAAAAATGACAGTTTTCGTGAGAATGACCCATATATATATAGCAATTTTTGGTATTTATTTTAATTTTTCGTTACTATTTTATTTGTCGTTAATGAATGTTTCAAAAATTCAGATTGATAAAAGTTAATTCTCGCAAATAAATGTGTGCTTATATGCTAACACCACAGAAAAAAAACATTCTTAGCTTCTTTCACATTTCTTCCATTTCAATTCAATTTTAGTGACTTTTTTGTATTAATACTTTCAGAACCCAAACAAATACTGAATTACGGCGATACATTCCTTTAAAACGAAGTCCATAAAAAGTTAATTTCAGTAATAACATGAAAAATACCTAGTGCATAACTTAATTTAAAATATTTCTAATATACTAGTATGCAACTTCTTTTGAGAGAATTGGCGAGTTTCTAGACTTCAAGAATTTTAGCATACTTCGAAGGTACTAAAATACGCCAATGCCAATCTCACTACGTGCTCTTGCGCGCCGAAGCCTATCAATTAAAATAGGGGGGGGGGGCTGTCTTGAGTAGTACAATAGTTATCTTTTGGGTCAGAGAGGATATCCCCTTTTCCGATGCAGACTGGGCAGCAGATTGCATTGACAGAAAATAATTCAGTGGTTATGTGGTCATTCTTGGGGGTGCTGCGGTGTCTTGGTCCAGTAAAAAACAATATTGCACTGTATTGTCTTCCGCAGAATCTGAATACCTGGCGATGGCCCATGCCACCAAAGAAGTATTGTGGATAAAGAGTTTACTGTTTGAGCTCGATAAAGAAATGTTTGTACCACCTCCAGTACTAATAAATGTTGATAACCAGGCAGCTATGTTCATAGCTAAAAATCAAACTACGTCTGATCAGAGTAAACACATAGATCTTAGGTATCATTTCATACGGCACAATGTAGATCAAAGAATTGTCGACTTTCAATATATTAATTCACGAGATAATGTAGCTGACCTCTTAACAAAAAACATTTCGAAGAAAGTACTCAATAGTTTGAGGACTCAGTTAGGTTTTATAGAATAACTGTGATATATGTATTATGTATATCACAGTAAGCAGTCTGACGGATGCATTGCCTTGTTTTGTTCGTTTGATTTTGGCAACTTTTTATTTTTAATTTTATAGAAAATATATCAATAGAAGTGTTCTTTTTTTTTTCGTCTAAGTTTGTCTTATGTTATAATCTTCATTAAAATATTTCTTTTTCTCAAAATGATTTGTTTATTTACAATTGTAACTTAATTTCAACAATTCGAAATGCGTGTGAACGAAAATGGATATAGTATTTAATTCCAATTTTTTCCTTTTGTGAGTATTTTTTTATTTTTTAATGAATAAACTAGTCCAAATAAATTCGTTACATGATATCGTCTATTGTCATAAATCACTTGATAAATTAGTCTTTTTTAGTAAAATTTTTAAAATTCAACAGTTGTTTTAAGAGCTTGCCACAGTTGCAATACACTTATAATAGTGGTTTTAGAAAACAAGAATAATCGCACCCCTCTGCCTTAACAGGCATATGGAAGAGGGAGTGCTTTTAGATTTACATTGTAGGAATGTTGAGGTTTAAAATTCACTTTATCGTTTAGAATTCTGAATTTAAATACATCGCCTCAAAAATTACATCTGTAACTAACCAAGCCATCCGGACCCTAAATATCGGGATATTTCCCTGTAATGATTTTTTATTTTATAACCGTCGTTAAACAGCCGACAGAACTTTTGGGTTTACGACTACTAATGTTCAAATCCGTAGCCTTGTAATTTTGAACCCTATCTAGAAGACAAGGGAACTCTTGGATCAAATAATGGGATAAATTTTACCTTCGAGGAGGACTTTTTGAGGGAACTAACCAGCATTTGACTTTCATAGAGAGGAAAACCACAAGAACCTCCCATGGTTTGCCTGGTTGCAAAGGGATTCTAACCTATGACTTCTACCACTGAGGATATTTTACGTGAGCAATGTTTTCGGTGGAAGCCGGATGCGCGCTCTGTAATGATTATGCTTATAGTGTTTAAGTAAGTAAGCACGCAATTTTCTGCTTAGTTGTTAAAGTTGGGTAGAAAAAATGCGCTTTTTTTGAGGTGCCTATTTTCGAAAACACGCAGTTAGAGCTATGTACCTTTTCGTAAACACAAATTTTGAGCATTGTCGTTATTCGTAAACATGCACTTGGAACTGTGTCCAGATAAAACTGACAATCAAAATAATATTTGAAATTAAAACTTGTTTAATTAAAATAGTATCTTTCATGCTTTTTTATGGTATTGCTTTACAACTTTTGAAAATCTTATAGTTCATCAAAATCAAAACTCTTGTTTTCTGGGTTTTCAGGTATTAGTTACTATATTATTTATTTATTTTTCAAATTTAGAATGCCGTCCATGTCAATCATCAACTGTACTGCAGGACCATGGTTTCTAACGTACGGATCATATATCGAGACCTGGAAAAAACTCTACTCTCAGTTTTTGTTGCCCAAATCTTTTCAAAAACTTTCTCTCTCCGTCGCAAAAAACATATATGTGTATAAATTATTGGTACTGTATGAGCATTATCTCCCAGCTTATGTTCTTGATCTCATATTTTCTCTTCAAAAAAGCAAAGTCAGGTATATTTTTCTTTTATTTTGAGTGCTTTTTGTTTCTTAAGATGCGGTAACTATTTAAAAGGTTCTCCAATTCCAACCAAAAAAATTTTTTTTCTAAAAATGTCTTATCCTCAATATTTTACATTACATTTAAGATGATACTCTAAAATCCAGTTGATTCAAATTTGGAAACACGCTGTAACGTATCAAGCTATATAAATAACAGTTCTGTTTCTTATAAAAAAACTTTTATTCACAAACAACACAAACAGTAATAAATATGAAGTACCAGTATAACAAGATAGTTAAAATATTATATAACAAACTAGAAAAACCCGCAACGGGTTTTATGAAAATTTTAATTCCGAAACAAAACTAATATCTAAAAAAATCAACAACTCTGTTGTTCTACAAAAAAGTCTTTTAATTTTATCGTCTGCTTTTATTTTTTTGTTTATCTCTTTATGTGTTTACTTTATCTTATTCATGCTTTTACTGGCCAGTTATTTTTTAATATTTTAACTTTTATTCATGCTTTTGATAGCCAATTATTATTTTTTTATTATTTTTAGACTTTATAACGCTTAGCTAAAATATAAAATTGGAATGTTATTTTCATTAATTCTCTGCCATTTTGCCTTTACAATTGCAAAATTTTATTTCTTCCTCAACACAGCCCATTTAGGTGGTATGACCGTTTTGCCTTTGGTTATTAAAAGGCAAAGTTATACACTAAGTATAATATATAATTATATATACGTATAATAAATAATAAGTTAAATTAAAGGTTTGCGAATAAAATAAATCATCGGAAAAAATAAAGTCTCTTTTAACTCAACTGTTGAGGCCGCTAATTTTCCAGATTAATTTTATTTCCTTCATTTGAGAATGTGAATCCACCATAGATGTCAAAATATAGAATTGTTTATATTAATAAAAAATAGGAATTAATTAAATGACATATCCGAGGAACAACATAAAATATGAAGAATGGTTATGAATTGAACCTTCTTTGTCGCAATTGAATTGTCTCATTTCTCATAACAAACGCTCACTCATAATTCAGTGGCTATGTACTACTTCATAATCCCTTTAACCCCTTCCTTCTGGCCCCCTTCAAAACAACGAGGGGAATTTTTGCTCTTTATTTCTCATACCCGTGATATTTCAGGACTGGTGTGATCAAAAGTAACGCTACAAAAAGATTAAAGCAATCTATTTCTTATGCCCGGAATCATGTTTATTTCTCAATCTATGGACCAGATGGCAGTGTCAAACAATTTTTGATGAGTTTAAAGATACGTTATTTCAAACTAGATGTCAGCACTCATTAAACATGTAAGCTAAAAATTAACTCAAAAATTAAAAATGAGCACGTATATTTCATATAAACTTGTCTTTATATAATTTTCTTGAATAAAAAATGGACACTTTTATGACCGTTTTCTTCAAGATTATGCGACTATTAGGGGGCTGGCAAACCTAGTACAATTTTATGGTTATGGGTTTCATAATATTTGAAAATGAAGTGATATATATCCAAACATTTTGAATTTTTCATGCAATGGAGCTCACAAAAATCATCAGTTACTTTATTACTTTACTTCCAGGTTGGTGAAGTTTTATAAATTACTGGACGAGCAAGCGTATGCATTTCATTTCTTCACCACCACTGTATTTGATTTTGAAATGGGTAATTTTATTACAGTAGAGGAACAATTAGATTCCAGAGATAAGGAGGTAAGATTTAGTTCTGAGAAAGGTATATTTAGATTTTGGCTGTATCTGGGAGTAATGAAGCAAATTAAAGAAAAACACGCATTTAAGAACATTCATTTATTAAAATTTAAATTAAACTTTTTATAGGAGTGTAAAACCAAGAGTCTGTCTTTCTCAGCTAAACGCATATTTGTTGTCGGAAGCTGCAGACAATAAGTTTTCACAAAAAATTTCAAAATTTGATTATATATATAATATAAATTTATAAGTGAAAAAATATTAAACTTTTTTTTATCAGTAACCAAAGATTTTGATTTTATTAAGTGATTTTGCATAACAAAATATAACTCAATAGTTTTTTTTATTTTTATATTTAAAAGTCTTGGTTGAACATCCCACCCAATTATGTTCAACTCCGTAGCCTTGTACTTTTGAACTCAATCCGGATGACAAGGGGACTCCTGGTTCAAGCATTGGAAGAAATTTGCCTTCTTGCAGAACTTTTTTAATGGAACTAATTAACATTTGCATTACATTAAGAGGAAAACCACGGAAGTCTCCCCCGATGAACCTGACGGCAAGGGACTTCTATTCGATGATCCGTCTACCACTGAGGATATTTTACGTCAGCACTGTGGTCTGTGTAAGCTGAATGTGGAATTCGTATCGACCAACCATCGCTGGAATTTGAACTCAGGACATCTCATCAAGAAGCGAGCGTTCTATCCCTTGAGCAACCTCGATTCCTGACACAATAGTTTAAAAAAATCATAGAAAATTAAAACAATCAAAATACATATCAAATTGTAGCTGTGCAATGAAAGGCCTGGTGTTTCTTGAAGGATGCCCAGAGAATATTAGGAATTTTATTATCTTCATTTACTATTATTTATCAAAATTTTTTGGACGTAATTTTTTTTTATCAATAGTGGTATTCGCATCACACAAATAATATTCATTGTAGAACATTAAGGCATACAGACACTATGCCAGAATTTTATTCATGAAAAAATTCTGATCTAATTCATAATTGCTTAAAAAAATATTTGTTAATATTTCAGATTTATATTTTTTAATTTAAATACACAGCAGATTTCTTGCGTAATTTATGCGAGAGTAGGTACAAGATATTCTGTTTCTTTTCTTTCCTACAGCTCTACAGCCCTTGGTGAGCCCTGGCTTGTTAAACAATTATATTTAATACAGCCGTTTGTTTTGACTTCTACCTCCATCTACGAATCTTCATTATTTCCAAGTTGCCAACAACGTCGCCCTTCAATCATTGACAACCTCTGGGCCTGTTTCCCATAGGCGCCCAGTTGATGTTCTTTTTCTCACCGTAATTATTGTCTCTCCTCTCTATGCGTTCAGGCCTGAAAGACGCTGGAATATGATAAAGCAAACAATGTTTTATCCCTTTATGATTTTCTCAATTTCTAGATTTGTCCTAATTCTCCATCCACCTCTATCATTAATAGGTTCAATTTTTCTCCTTTCATTCAAATAATAGCAGGGTATTATCATCTTCTTCTTTTTCTTGTCATTGTCCTGGTTTCACTTCCATATGTCACAATTAGGCTGATAATATCTATACGGATGGTAGCGGGGACGATCATCACCACGCCGGCAGTGGAATTTACACTATATATCCTGCTGAAGTTCAAGAATAAAGATCACTAAGAAACCCAGATTTCTGTTCAGTGTTTCGCAGTGAACTTATTGCTATTCAAACAGGTCTGGAAAATATCAGGACTAGAGCCACTTTTGGGAATATCTGGATCTTCACGGACTGTCGTAGCTGTATTCAGCACCTGAGAAATTGGGAGAGAGTAACGATCCGGACTGGGAGTCTCTATACTTCGTTTATTAAATGCCCTCTCAGCCTCCCATGGCATCCATATTCACCTCACACGTGGGTCTTTTTGGCAACGAACGTGCTGATCAGTTGGCAAAAGAAGGCACTTCCCACCCAGCCTCTCCAAACACGGCCCTCACTTACTTTGAATTATTTTCTATCCGCAAATCTCAAGTTAATAAAGCTTGACTTGTTCCAACGGATCACAATTGGTATCCCCGCAAGCGTCCTGGAGGAGCCCTTGACTTTCAGGGTACACGTGCCGACCAAATGATTTAAATAGATTTCTAACAATATTAGAATCTATTTCTAATAGATTCTAATATTGTTAGAAATCTACCTGTAGATTTGTCAATGGGCATACTAAGAGCCTCACTTTCAGTGGACAAATTAAGCGTTTTCCTTCCTGTAAAAAGTGCAACTCCAGCGAGGCTAGTCCTCACAATCTACTTGATTGCTTGGATTTCACCATGGAAGAGGTTCTTGAGAGACCTCTCCTTTTTCTCGATTTTTTGAAGACTCTCGGCCTCATGGATCTGGTAAAGCTCCGCTATCCCAGCTGGGATTAGAAACAACAACAGGCTGATAATAATTGGATAAAGTCGCCTTATTAAAGGTTTGTAAGCAATTTATTTTTAATATCTTCCTCCTTGAAGATATTCGGTTTGAAATGTCATTTTAGTTCAATTATCATTAGAACTATATCCTAAATTTCGTTCCAATTCCTAAGGTGAAAAGCAACAGTTCTAATAGATTCTAATATTGTTAGAAATTAATGATTTCGTGACAAAATGCTTCTCAAAAACTCTCAAGGATTGCTGTAATCGTCAAAAGTTAAAGTTTTATTTCTGAAAGTGTAGTTAATAGAAACAATAAAAACTATATTAAAATAATAAGAGTGATTCTGGCTCCATATAGATTTATTTAAACATTATGTTCCATAATGACTGTGTTATTATTTGATTTTAAAATAATTGTAAGTAAAAGAAATGAAAAAGTATGCTTGTTAGGTGTCGTAAACTATGAGGAAAATACCAAATGATCTATTTAGTCACTAATCGAGAAAGTTAAGGCTAAGACACATCAGATCCTGTTTGATGAACAAAAAAAGAAAGGGTTTCAAAAGTGATTTTAGAAACACCTACAAAACTCAAAATACAGTCAAATTGCTATATTAATTTTCATCTCGCCATTCCCTTTAATTCATTATAACGAGTTTTCTTAATTCATTACAAAATTTATTTACCACTGACCCCTGATGTATAATTATTTTTAATGTATATTTCATGTATATTCAAAGCGTTTATTCGTTTACTAGATGTTTTCTTTGAGACGAGATGATATAGACATAATCAAACTGCACGAAGAAATTCCAAATGGATGCCCATATTATGATTGGAAAGTTGCAGATACTCTGACACCGGAAGAAAGAAAGGTAAAAGTTATAAGGTATGAGTTTTATTTTTTCAAATCCTCCATTATAATGAAATTTCTAATTTCTGAAAAGAAATTATTTTCTTCCATAAATTCCTTATGCTTAATCTCTCTCTGTATATATATATATGCATACAATGAAACCTTCTGTTATTGACACTCCTGCAAAACGGATGCCTCTCAATACGGACATATTTTTGATTTCCCGGGAATCTTCTATGAATAAACCATTATGTACATTCTCCGCAAAGCGGACACTCCCGTAACCGGACGCGGACAGTCATTTTGGCCCTGAAACGCTATTTTCTATAATCGGACACTACTTTTACTAAATTTGAAAAAAGAACTATTGTTGCTTTAAATTTCAAGCTAAAAAAATTTAACTTTTCACCTTTTTTAAAGCATGTAAATTTTTTGCCTGATCCATAACTGAAAGTATTGTTAAACTATTTCACTACTGAAGAATCAATCTTTCCCCTATCACCTTGCCATATCTTTGTAAAGAAAGGAGAGAAAATGATACTGCTCTTTTGAAATAATTCGGACATCGGCATCTTTTGATCTTTTCATCTGGACCACACAGGTTATGAGACCCCTCAAGTTGAAATAACATCTTAAATGCTTTCAATGTTTCTTCCCCCATTTAAAATTTCTTTATTTTTCTTATCAATTTGAGGACTGTATTTAACACAACTGGGGTTAAAAAAAAAGAGAACAGAAGAAACTTTGAGGTGTTCATATAAATGAAACATTTATTCAGACGCTTGATAGCTGATCAATTGTGAATAATCAACTTCATAGGTCCTCATGACTTACAAGTACGCATTGCTTTTTTTCTGTGAACCATGGGAGGCTTAGTTTCAAGAAGGTATTAACCTTGTTCCCTATCAAATGACAAGTGTGTGTAAGAGGATGTAAACCTACTAATTGAAACCGACTGAGGACTGAAAGCTCCTATTCGGTATATGTCTAACTTGAGTATCTATGCTAATAGAAAAATAATATTTTATTTATCTGTAGCTACATCTAGAATTATGTATTTATATCAAACTTTTTATATTTGTATTCTTTCTAATCTTTCTTAAAGTTTAAATAAATATCCCTGTAGATAGTTATTGTAGATTATTTAATTATTTCTACATCTTTGAAAATATTCTAAAGATAAATTACTATGTTAAACTTCGTTATTAGGGTACCCTTCCCGTAAACGGACAACTCTCACAAATAGACAATTTTTTCGGTCCCAAAAATGTCCGCTTAACGGACGTTTGTATATATATATATATATA
>NC_092210.1:45242760-45252010 GCF_043381705.1 Parasteatoda tepidariorum | reverse complement strand
ATTGCTTAAGATATAATATTGTCACGTTAAAGTTTTTATATTTAGTGAAGATTACAACATGAGGTTTTGATAATTTATTAACATCAGGAATTTACAAGCACCGGGAACTAGTCTGCGCCCAGAAGAACTCTTCTCTACAATCACGGGATCGCTTTTATACTATCTCAGAATGTTCTAGAAGCTTCCTAGGAACAACGAAAGAGGAAATGACGTAGACTGAACATTCCAGAAGCTTCTGGAATGCTCATAAACTAAATAGAAAAATGAGTGTCCGCTTCCCGGATCGAACCGAGGATCTTCGGCTTTATAGAAGCGAATTCTACCCCTGAGCTACTGAGACTTGACATTATAACCAAGTTTTTTTCCCTTAAATTTAGGAGTTTGATTTCATTTATATTTTCTCACGTATTTCCACTCTCTATAAATTTTCTATGTTTATCAAGAATTTAGTATTTTATTCATTTTCTATCTGGTCGTTAAAAAGGAATACTTTAACCTTTTCGGGGAAGAAAATTTCGTTCCAAAATTTTATTCAAGAAAAGCCATGACAATTGTGGTCATCGTATGCATATCCGCAATGAAGCCCTATGCTGTATCTTTACCCTTTTAAAAACAAAAAGTGGTTGATTTAAAACCTCGAGAAGTGGAGATAGAGTGTGTGCAGGATCTCGTTGAGTGTAAATGAGACTGAGAAGCAACAGTGCGAGTAGGACGATGACGCAGTCCTAAATAAAAATCAACAATTCAATGTGGACCATGCATTGAAGTAGCCGCGATCATATCACGTCCGCGGGTCACCAATATGGGGAAAGACCATTAGACAATGCCAACCTTCATCTAGCAAAAGGTACCTCAAGTTTGAATCAAGTTAGCATGTCGCTTTGAAACTAAACCGTTGTAACTCAAAAAAGTTGAAAAATGAGATTTTTGGGTCATTCTCTGTAAAAAAAAAAGTCACCCAAAGTCAAACTAAACCGTTGTAACTCAAAAAGGTCGAAAAATGAGATTTTTGGGTCATTTTGCGTAAAAAAAGTCACCCAAAGTCAAACTAAACCGTTGTAACTCAAAAAGGTCAAAAAGTGAGATTTTTGGGTCATTCTCTGTAAAAAAAAGTCACCCAAAGTCAAACTAAACCGTTGTAACTCAAAAAAGTCGAAAAATTAGATTTTTGGGTCATTTTGTGTAAAAAAAGTCACCCAAAGTCAAACTAAACCGTTGTAACTCAAAAAAGTCGAAAAATGAGATTTTTGTGTCATTTTGTGTAAAAAAAGTCACCTTTTTAGAAAAACAACCTGTTATCTTTATAGTTCCATAAAGTTAATTTAGAGAGCAATCGTCATCGCATTGCCGCGATTAGCATTAGTTTGAAATCGCTCTTCTGAAAAACTTGCTTTTTTGAGTTACCACGGTTTAGTTTCAAAGCGACGATATGCTACTGAATTGATAGTTTAATTATCGTAGTGGTAGATACGCCACAACTTCGTGGTTAATCAGATGAACGGACTGCTGCTGATTATTTAACATAATTTCAGAATTGAAATTCTGACAGTGTATTGATACGCAGTACCTAATAAATAAACATATGTGCCCTGTATACTTGAAGTGAACTGAAAATTAATCTGAAAGTAACAAGAAACTGAAAATTTGCACACTTTTGAAAGTCATTATCTGCCTTCGAAAAAACTAAAAAAAATGTGAAATTTACAGGAAAAGAATTCTTAAATATAGCAGAAAAGAGATCAATTAATACATCTATGATTACTGATACAACTTTTTTATAATATGGCCCTTGATTTTAAGATTGCAGGAATAGTTATAAGAAATTGTAAAATTGAGGAATTGTTATAAGAATTGTTGTCAAGATAAAAGTAAAGTGTTGTAAGAATTGTTGTGTTTTTTTTTTTTTGCAAAATTAAATGACATAACATTGTGTGTCTGTGTATATTTTTTGCATATTTTAATGCTTGAATTTCTATAATTCAGAAAAAGTATGGAATGTAAAATTTAAATAGTCATTAAATAATAATCATTAAATTTAGTATTAGATCATTAGATTAAAATATATTAGATCAGATTAGATATATTAGATCATTAAATTCAGTCGAGTGAATTCACTGGGATTAGGTTTTGACTCTAATTAGAAGAGTCTAATTAGAATTAGGCGCTGTATTTCAACAGGACAATGCCCGCCCTCATATTGCTAGGACTGTGCAATCCTTCCTTGCATCGCGGCAGGTACAGCTTCTTCCTTGGCCTGCGTATTCCCTGGATATATCTCCGATTGAACATGTGTGGGATTTCTCTGGTCGGCGTCTCACTCGTGATCATCGTCCTGTTGCTTCTACAGACGAACTTTGGGTACGCATACAAACAATATGAAATGCCCTTCCTCAGGCAGACGTTCAAAATTTGTTTGACTCCATGCCACGTCGTGTAACAGCACTTATTGCGGCGCGTGGTGGTTACACAAAATACTGATTTTGATCTCTTGTTATAGTTTGTTTGCTTTGAAAATTTAATCATTTATTTGTCCTACTACTATTCAGCTGTGTATTAAATTTCATTTAATTATGACGATTCCTTCATGGTGTTTCAATTTTCACAAACATGAGTTTACATATATTTTTTCCGTTTATTTACAATATTTTTCCAATATCTTTGGGAAGCTCCTCCTCTAACAAAAGAGATTCCGTCAACCATATCAAACATTCCTGTCGTGATATATCCTGTCGTTCATATCAAACATTTTTCTTTTTTTTTAATTTAATAAGCCACAATAAAGATGGAACTATACCATGCTACAATGAAGAAATTTCCAATGCAACGGATGATCGTGTTGTTCTACCAGCAGCCATTCGTCTCAAATAATAACGCCCCCCTATAGGTCGCTTCGCTCGCGAATTTCGTCTAGCCTATATGCTAGAAATTAACAGATTGCCTGCATCCAAGTTACAGCAAGCAGAAAAGCAAATAGCATTAAATAGGTAAGATGTTAGATGTTAGAGAAAGTGCAGTAATTTCTTTTTATTTAAATAGAGCTAAGAATTAGCAAACATCACATTAAATTATTTACGAAAAAAACAGGATTGTATACAGTAAATAATAAATTAATTGCTTAATTAAATAGATCTACGAAAAACACGGGGTTGTCTACAGTCAATAGTGAATCGAAATTTGGCCCCGTAGAGCCATTGTTTAATTTTCAGGATGGTTCCGGAATTATGAATGCGACATACAGAAAAACAAACTCTTCCTTTTTTATTATAGATATACAAGGACGTATGTATCAAATCAGCTTTCCTCTCCTTAATTTTTTTAACTTAATTATTAAATTTATTTCAGTTTTAAATGCAAATTAAACCTTAATTACATGTTCTATGAAGCTTAGGAAAGAATATGTTGATGAGTTTTTAAATCTGGACGAAGTTCGAAGTGCGTGTTAACGAAAATGGATATAGTATTTAATTCCAATTTTTTCCTTTTGTGAGTATTTTTTTCTTTTTTAAAGAATAAACTAGTCAGCCCAAATAAATCCGTTACCTGATATAGTCTATTGTCATAAATCACTAGGTAAATTAGTCTTTTTTATTAAAATTTTTAAAATTCAACAGTTGTTTTAAGAGCTTGCCACAGTTGCAATACACTTATAATAGTGGTTTTAGAAAACAAGAACATCGCACAGGCATATGGAAGAGAGAGAGAGAGAGAGAGAGAGAGAGAGAGAGAGAGAGAGAGTGAGAGAGTGAGAGAGTGAGAGAGAGAGAGAGAGAGAGAGATTTTAGATTTACATTGTAGGAATGTTGAGCTTTAAAATTCACTTTATCGTTTAGAATTCTGAATCTAAATACATCGACTGAAAAATTACATCTGCAGCAAACCTAGCCATCCGGACCCTAAATAACGGGATATTGCCCTGTAATGATTTTTTATTTTATAACCGTCGTTAAACAGCAGACACAATTTTTGGGTTTACGATTACTAATGCTCAAATCCGTAGCCTTGTAATTTTGAACCCTATCTAGAAGACAAAGGAACTCTTGGATCAAATAATGGGATAAATTTCACCTTCGAGGAGGACTTTTTGAGGGAACTCATCAGCATTTGAGTTTCATAGAGAGGATAACCACCAGAACCTCCCATAGTTTGCCTGGTTGCAAAGGAATTCTAACCTATGGTTCGTCTACACCTGAGGATATTTTACGTGAGCAATGTTTTCGGTGCAAGACGGATGCAGATTTGTTTCGACCAACCATCACTGGGATTCGAACCCGGTTCAACTCATTGGAAGGCGAACGCTCTATAATAGCCCTGTAATGATTATGCTTATAGTGTTTAAATAAGTAAGCACGCAATTTTCTGCTTAGTTGTTAAAGTTGGGTAGAAAAAATGCGCATTTTTTGCTGTGCCTATTTTCGAATACACGCAGTTAGAGCTGTGTACCTTTTTCTAAACACACATTTTTAGCATTGTCGATATTCGTAAGCATGCACTTGGAACTGTGTCCAGATAAAACTGACAATCAAAATAACATTTGAAATCAAAACTTGTTTAATTAAAATAGTATCTTTCATGCTTTTTTAAGGTATTGCTTTACAATTTTTTAAAATCTTTTAGTTCATCAATATCAAAACTCTAATTTTCTGGGTTTTCTGATATTAATTACTTTATTATTTATTTATTTTTTAAATTTAGAATGCCGTCCATGTCAATCATCAACTGTACTGCAGGACCATGGTTTCTAACATACGGATCATATATCGAGACCTGGAAAAAACTCTACTCTCAGTTTTTGTTGCCCAAATCTTTTCAAAAACTTTCTCTCTCCGTCGTAAAAAACATATATGTGTATAAATTATTGGTACTGTATGAGCATTATCTCCCAGCTTATGTTCTTGATCTCATATTTTCTCTTCAAAAAAGCAAAGTCAGGTATATTTGTCATTTATTTTGAGTGCTTTTTGTTTCTTAAAATGCAGTAACTATTTAAAAGGTTCTCCAATTTCTACCAAAATAATTTTTTTTTAATGTTTTATCCTCAATATTTTACATTACATTTAAGATGATACTCAAAAATCCGGTTGATTCAAATTTGGAAACACGCTGTAACGTTTCAGGCTATATAAATAACAGTTCTGTTTCTTATAAAAAACTTTTATTCACAAACAGCACAAACAGTAATAAATATGAAGTACCAGTATAACAAGATCGTTAAAATATTATATAACAAACTAGAAGAATCCGCAACGAGTTTTATGGAAATTTAATTCCGAAACAAAACTAATATCTCAAAAAATCAACAACTCTGTTGTTCTACAAAAAGTCTTCTAATTGGGTATAATATAGCCTACGTCACAGGTTGTGTTGTTCCTACTAAATTTAACCCATGAACGGCATTTTCTGCGAGCCTAACTTCAAGCCACAAATAAACAAACGAAGTGTTCGATCGTTTAAATAGCTGCTCGCCAGATTTTATTGCATTATAAAGAAAAGTTATTGAAACTAAATATAACTAAATAAACAACAACAACTAAAACAAATAACAACTAATAATAACAATAATTAAATAAACAACAACTAAATTCCATTCGTTTAGCATTGCGTCATATGTTGTTCCTACTAAATCGAAGTAGTTGTGTTTTTTTAATATTATACCCAATTTTATCGTCAGCTTTTATTTTTTTGTTTATCTCTTTATGTGTTTATTTTATTTTATTCATGCTTTTACTAGCCAGTTATTTTGTAATATTTTAACTTTTATTCATGCTTTTGACAGCCAATTAATTTTTTTATTATTTTTAGACTTTATAACGCTTAGCTAAAATATAAAATTGGAATGCTCTTTTCATTAATTCTCTGCCATTTTGCCTTTACTATTGCAAAATTTTATTTCTTCCTCAGCACAGCCTATTTAAATGATATGACCGTTTTGCCTTTGGTTATTGAAGTTATACAATTAGTATAATATATAATTACATATACGTATAATATATTATAAGTTAAATTAAAGGTTTGCAAATAAAATAAACCATCGGAAAAATTAAAGTCTCTTTTAACTCAACTGTTGAGGCCGATAATTTTCCAGATTAATTATATTTCCAATATTTGAGAATGTGAATCCATCATAGATGTCAAAGTATAGAATTTTTTATATTAATAAGAAATAGGAATTAATTAAATAACATTTCCGAGGAACTACATAAAATATGAAGATCGGTTATGAATTGAACCTTTTTTGTCACAATTGAATTGTCTCATTTCTTATAACAAACGCTCACTCATAATTCAGTGGCTATGTACTACTTTATAATCCCTTTAGCCCCTTCCTTCTGGCCCCCTTCAAAACAACGAGATCCTTATTTCTCATACCCGTGATATTTCAGGGCTGGTGTGATCAAAAGTAACGCAACAAAAAGATTAAAGAAATCTATTTCTTATGGCCGGAATCATGTTTCTCAATCTATGCACCAGATGGTAGGGTCAGACAATTTTTTATGAGTTTAAAGATAGGTTATTTCAAACTAAATGTCAGCACTCATTAAACATGTAAGCTAAAAATTAACTTAAAAATTAAAAATTAGCACGCATATTTTATATGAACTTGCCTTAATATAATTTTCTTGAATAAAAAAATGGACACTTTTATGACCGTTTTATTCAAGATTATGCAACTATTAAGGGGCTGGCAAACCTAGTACAATTTTATGGTTATGGGTTTCATAGTATTTGAAAATGAAGGGGTATATATCCTAACATTTAGAACTTTGCATGCAATGGAGCTCATGAAATCATCAGTTACTTTATTACTTTACTTCCAGGTTGGTGAAGTTGTATAAATTACTGGACGAGCAAGCGTATGCATTAAATTTTTTTACCAGCACTGAATTTGATTTTGAAATGGGTAATTTTATTACAGTAGAGGAACAATTAGATCCCAGAGATAAGGAGGTAAGATTTAGTTCTGAGAAAGGTATATTTAGATTTAGGCTATATCTGGCAGTAATAAAACACATTAAAAAAAACACGCATTTAAAAATGCGTATTTCTTTATTTTATTTAAATGAAACTTTTTATAGAAGTGTAAAACCAAGAGTCTGTCTTTCTCAGCTAAACGCATATTTGTTGTCGGAAGCTGCAAACAATAAGTTTTCACGAAAAGTTTCAAAATGTGATTATTTATATAATATAGTTTTATAAGTAAAAAAATATTAAACTTTTTTTTTATCAGTAACCAAAGATTTTGATTTTATTAAGTGATTTTGCATAACAAAATATAACTCAATAGTTTTTTTTAATTTTTATATTTAAAAATCTTGGTTGAACATCCCACTCAATTATGTTTAACTCCGTAGTCTTGTACTTTTGAACTCAATCCGGATGACAAGGGGACTCCTGATTCAAGCATTGGAAGAAATTTGCCTTCTTGCAGAACTTTTTTAATGGAACTAATTAACATTTGCGTTACATTAAGAGGAAAACCACGGAAGTCTCTCCCGATTAACCTGGCGGCAAGGGACTTCTATTCGATGATCCGTCTACCACTGAGGATATTTTACGTCAGCACTGTGGTCTGTGTTAGCTGAATGTGTAATTTGTATCGACCAACCATCGCTGGAATTTGAACTCAGGACATCTCATCAAGAAGCGAGCGTTCTATCCCTTGAGCAACCTTGATTCCTGACACAATAGTTTAAAAAAATTAAAGAAAATTAAAATAATCAAAATACATATCAAATTGTAGCTGTGCAATGAAAAGCCTGGTGCTTCTTGAAGGATGCTCAGAGAATATTAGGAATTTTATTATCTTCATTTACTATTATTTATCAAATTTTTTGGACGTAATTTTTTTTTATCAGTAGTGGTATTGCATCACACAAATAATATTCATTGTAGAACATTAAGGCATACAGACACTATGCCAGAATTTTATTCATGAAAGAATTCTGATCTAATTCATAATTGCTTAAATATTTGTTAATATTTAAGATTTATATTTTTTAATTTAAATACACAGCAGACTTCTTGCGTAATTTTTGTGAATGTAGGTACAAGATATTCTGTTTCTTTCCTTTCCTACAGCTCTACATCCCTTGGTGAGCCCTGGCTTGTTAAACAATTATATTTCATGCTGCCCTTTGTTTTGACTTCTACCTCCATCTACGAATCTTCATTATTTCCAAGTTGCCAACAACGTCGCCCTTTAATCATTAACAACCTCTGGGCCTGTTTCCCATAGGCGTCCAGTTGATGTTCTTCTTCTCACCGTAATTATTGTCTCTCCTCTCTATGCGTTCAGGCCTGAAAGACGCCGGGATATGATAAAGCAAACAATGTTTTCTCCCTTTATGATTTTCTCAATTTCTAGATTCGACCTAATTCTCCATTCACCTCTATCATTAATAGTGTAACGTAACAGTGTGTGACAACTGAGCTAAAAGCATCAATTCCTCGAGAAGTAATGCTAAAATGATGTTGCTTGACAGATACACACGAGAAGTGATGTTCTTTTTTTGTTGTTGTTGAGAAAGAGAGTTTTTTTCTGAGAAGATATATTTCGTTTGGGTAATATTTTGTGATTTTTCGTGTGAATGTTTAAATAAATTGTTTGGTACAACTCACGTCTTATTTCTGGTTGTTGTGACACAACAGAATTTTACTGGTGGCAGCGGCGGGATATAGTAAGAGTAGTTGATTTAATTATCAGTTGTAAATTATGGCTTTTCTTATTAAAGCGAAAAAAGTGGATTTGATAGAATTGGCCGACGAATTAGGTGAATCTGTTCCACCTCAAGCAAATGTTTGTGAAATTAAAAACATAATTCAAACTAGTAAACATTATGAGGTTGAGGATGTAAAGATGTGTTTGACTCGTATAACGGAGGAGAGAATTAGGCGAGAAGAACTTGAAAAACAAGAACGGTGAGAAGAACTTGAAAGACAACTTGAAAGACAAGAACGGTGAGAAGAACTTGAAAGAGAAAGACAAGAACGGCGAGAAGAACTTGAAAGACAAGAACGGCGAGAAGAACTTGAATGGCAACATCAATTGGAATTGCGTAAACTCGAATTAGAAGCAAATTCTTAAATTCAGCACCAAAACAGACCGGTATCAGGTGAAACAAATCATAAAATACAGATTTTACAAATAACACCAAAATTTAATGAAGGTAAAGATGAAATGTCGTTGTATCTGATAAATTTTGAACGTCGAGCAGAAATTGCTTAAATTCCTAAAGATGAATGGGTGCCTTAC
>NC_092210.1:45212948-45242260 GCF_043381705.1 Parasteatoda tepidariorum | reverse complement strand
AATAGAAAAAAATATTATATTTGGTCATGTTATTTCCTTCTCCCCACCCTACTCACTAATCTTATCTATTATCTTCTATTGCTTAAATCACAAGCGCTTGGTTTTTTAGACTAATTTTCAGTAACAATCTACAAAACAGTAACAATTTTCTGGGGGTTTTGTAACAAATATGTAACAGACTTAAATTCTAATTTGCTGCTTTCAATTTTTAAAATTTGTATGTTTTCTGTTCAAATTTTGTATTTTGTTCTAACAATTACTTAACATTTATAATTTCTTATAAGACGTTTTCCTGACATCGAAACTTAATGGAATCGAATGTTAATGTAACGATTTATGGATGAAATAAAACATTTCATAAAGCTTTTTTTTTCTTTTTGAAAACAAGTTTAATTGGATTTGAATTTCATAAAAAATTTCAATATTTCTGTTTATAGGTAAATTTTGGATAATTTTGAATGGAAGTTTATTGTTATGCAGAAGTGGGGGATGATTCCCTCAAAGTACTAAAGGCCTGTTTACTAAAGGCCTGTTTTTAGTAGACGATCCTAGTTCTTGTACGAAGATTGATTGATATGATGGAAACTTGTTTTGCTTTGAGCTTTTATAGTGAAAACGATCATCCTAGTACTTGGTCTAAGTCCTTGGAAGATAGTAGAGCATGTTCTACTTTCCATTCAAGTTTTTCCTCCCTTAACCAATCAGCTTCTTAGGTTTTGTGACGTCAACAAGCAGGCATCAGATTATGTCATTTGGTTGTTTGTTTTTTTATATTTTAGTCCAAATAAATTGATCTGATACGGTTTATTTGGGTTATTATGAATATATATAGTTATTTTAAACTTATGTAAGTATGATTTTATAATGTTGAAAATGAACATTGCATAAGTTTTTCTTCCGACCACATTCAAGAGCTTGGATAGTGTCGACGAATCATCCAATTTCTTGAACAGAGAAATTCCTCCAATTTCTCGAATTCAAGAACTTGGACCGTGTAAACAGGCCTTAAGACATTGTGTAAAAGGTATAGAATGAAAGCCACATCCACATAAAAGATAAATAAGTGTTTTTTGCCTTCTTTTTTTAGTTATTTGCTTGCATCCATGCCTAGAAATTAACAAAATACTAAAATTACATGCGCCCTTAAAATAGATTTTGGGACCGAGGGTGTGCGGTATTGGTCCTCGTTAAACTGTGCTACCGTAAAGTGCTCGACTTCGCGCGCAGGTCGTCGGGCTACCGAAGCGGGGGTGCCATCCCCTCCGCAGAGGATCAAAATTGTGATGGCATGTCTTCGGATCATCCTCCGGGATGTTTCCCAGACCGTCGCCAATTGCCCATTGTGCAGCTCTAGTGCGACGTAAATTAACAACAGCAACAGCATAAAATAGATTTAGATAAATTTTCGCAATTTATATTTTCCATTTGAAAATGCATTTTTGGGCTACAGCGTTTAAAAGTAAGCATAATGCTTTTTTTTAACCAAAGCAAAAAAAAATTTTCATTTTTATCTCTGATTCTGGCGAAATCGCTAAATCAAATTTAACGTTTAATTATATCAGTCGATGCGGAATTTATTGATCTTTGATTTTGCTATTAAGTAAAGCATGTTGTTCAGATGTTATGAGACAAAAACTAAAACTTAATTCATCGAAGTCCAATATTAAGCAGTAAAAATTTAATTTTGAAACATTTTTGCAATTTCTTTTATTTCTCCAGTCAGTAATTTAATATAAAGAAATGGCTTATTTGCTTAGGGAAAGAAAATGCTATTTGATAATTTTTTTAGGGTCAAGTTTAAAAGAGAATGAAACTATGATACAGAATATGATCGGTGGTTATGAAGCAGAAAATATCAAAGATATTGGTGGGAATTATTGTTGTCGAACAAAAAAGATGAAGAAAAAGTGGAGAATAAGAAATAGGATGAAAAGGAGAAAAAAGAGGAAAAGTTAAATGGCAACAACAAAAAAAGTACGAAGAGAAAAAAAATATGAATTCGAAAGTTTGAGAATAGAAAAAAGAATTGAATTGGATGTAGAAGTTAATGACACTAAGTCAAAAAACGAAGAAGAAAAGATGCTGCGTTAACGCCGAACAAACGGTTTAAGAAAAAAATCGAAAGTAAAATGCATACTACAAATTTCTCGTACTGAAACTCATGAAATGGATGAAATGGACATGATGAAACATGTTCATTCAAAAGTGCATGAAATCAAATAAAATTGTAAATACACTAAAGCAGTTACATAAAATATAAAATGCCCTAAATTTCCAAACAAAGTGTGTAGTTTAAAAAGTTGAAATTGCTAAAAGCTTTATTTTTTCATGAAATTAATGTTGTTTTAATTTTCTATCATAGGCAATATTTTTTCAAACAATTTACTTTGATTTCTTATTCTCTAGAAAACATATTACAAAGAAGGGATCATTAATTTAAACTAATAACTATTTTTTCTTTTTTTTTTACATAGGGTTGTTACAGAGTAAAATTTAAAGCTTCACTTAATATAAGCTGTTCTAGTAATTAAATATGCAAGAACGTTTTCAGAGAAATTAAGCAAAGTTTTAAAATTTGCTCTGTAACAGCACAAGTAAATTCTCAATCGTAACTTTTTAAAGCCCAAAGCGTTCAGTTAAATATAAACATATTTATTTCCGTTTTTATTTCATTGTTTATAAAAGTATTACATAAAATAAAAATTATAAAAAAAAAAATTTCGTTTTTTGTAGCTCAAGCTTATTTTTAGTAATTTGTTTCCTGCTATTTAATGTATGAAAGCAATTTCAAATTTTCCTTATTGTTTGTTTTTCTTTCTGTCTTTTATTTCTTACATTTGTTACTTTCCTTTACACACCAATTAATAAATTAGGTAGATATAAAAGGATTTACCTTGAGAAAGTAATGAGTTTTTTCGCTATTTTTAAATTTTTTATTTTCTCTGGAAATGATAGAAGGTATTGCTAATTTCACCTTGAAAGAAACCGAAGTAATCATAGTGAGAAATATAGTGAAAAATATTGTGAATCTCAGTGAGCAATATAATTTTAAATGATATTATTCCGAATTGCCATATTGGAATTAAAGTGATGGCTAAATAGATAAATTGTCCACTAAACTTTTGCCACTATAAATCCCTGCTTTACAATAAGGCCTTCAATTTTCAAAAAAAAATATTTTTGTAAACAACAACGTTTCCAAGTATAAAAAAAAATTTATTTTATTTTTCACATAAGAATAATAAGAAAAGTTTTTGACTTATGAGACGATCCAAACAAAGTTCATAAAATTATAATAACTAAAACTAGTAAGTTAAAAAAAAATATTCATAAAATTATAATAATTAAAACTACCTATTAAAAAGAAGAAGAAAAAAATATTAATGCTAGCGAAAATTACCAGCTATCAAAGTACCTTGTAATTGAAATAGAGGAGTAAAATTATATTTTGAAAGACTTTTTGAATGATAATGATTAGAATTTCCATTACACACAAATGAAAACCACGAAAGCGCTTTACTGGCCAACTTATTGAACGCTAACAGGCAATAATGAGACTATATCTCAGCAATTATTATCATTTTCCAATTTCTTGTGCTTTATATGAAATTTAATGTTTTGACTAGCTTGGAATGTTTACTAAAATGTTCTTTATTTTATTTATTTATTTATTTATTTATTGTAAGTACATAAATTGTGCTTTGTTTTATTTCAAATATTTGAATTTCAGAATGATATAAAGAATTAAATTTTAAGAACATATCAGTTTTTTTTTTAATTTTAAAATTTACGAATTATAAATCTTTAAAAAAAATCTGGAAAAAAAATGTTTCATAAAATTTGCGAATTTTGGATTTTTCTGGCAAAGAGACTGAATGTTATCAATTACTATTAATCATTACAACATATAAAAACCAAATAAAAAAAGAACAATTGTTCTTTTTTTATCTGTACATAATTTAAATTATGTAGAGTTGCTGTAAAGAGACAACTACAATAAAGAAACACCGCTGTTCACTAGAGGGCGTGAATATAGAGTAAAAACTAATTACTAGTCCAGTGATGTCAACGTTCACCGTGACGTCCGTTTGGTCGAGTGATTGATCTTTGGTTGGGTAAAAAGGCATAAGGTCCTCAAAAAGACACGCAGCGCCTAATTTGACATTTTCCGTTTTCTTGCGCAAGAGTCAAAAAAGGCTATACCGAGGACTTGGTCAATTTAAAACCGAAATTTAAATGAACTAGTCTTTAAAAAGTCAATAAAATTTCGAGTGAAGTTGCACCAATTTAAGTAAAGTAGGAGAATCGCAGTTAAAATAACGATGTTTCTTAATTTTTAAATTCGAACATTAGGTTAAGATGTACTTTATGGTTACTGGTGCATAACCATAAAGCACACCTTGACCAACAAATCATGACCATAAAGACGTGCTTTATACTTATGGTTTTCTGCAACTGGAGTAAGCAGTGGCTGGTATGTTTAATAAAGAGTGTCTAATATGGGTTAATTTTGTATGGCCAATGCGTAATCTGTTTATCAGTATTTCAATTTTTCTGGACCTATTTAAGACATTAAATAGATGTATACAATTTATTAACGACATCTGTATCCCATATAGTTCTCCAACTTATACGTAAAGTTTCTGTAACTGTCGTCATTACATCAGATCGAATAATAAGCCTATTAGAAAGAAAGATTTAACTGCGGAATCAGTGATTTCATTTCCTGGTACTCCGATAAGTGCAGAAAAGCAAAATTTTAAAACCTTTATCGTTGATTTTTTGCACAATTTTAAACATACGAATTATGATAGAATGTAGTTCGATGACGGGATTTCTTATGGCTTAAACAAACAACTTTTATACCCGGTATAGATAATCCAATTTCGACTATTCTGAATGGGAATGTAATTAATGACATTCCGAGGTAAAAACTGCCCCCACAGTATGAACCTTCTTTGAGAAAGTCCAATTGTGTGAAATAACTGCAGATTCTACTTGGTTATTTACTTTAGGGCCACCCATAAATGTAGGTTTAAAAGCTTTATAAAATGAACAATGATCAAAATACATCATTTCATAAATGACAACTGAAATAAGATCTTTTGTTGAACTTCTGAAGATGCCAAAGATGTGAAATGGTATAGTGAATCGGGGTAGGAATTGGGTAGATGATGATGAAACATAAAAATATTCAGTTTTTTGATTTGATAAAAACTATCAGAGCCCAAACTATCAGAGATCATAGGCACTCTTCTGATGCAGAACTTAGTCTCTAGCAGGTTGCTAAACATGCCCTACCAGTTGATTGAAAGAGCGAGAAAGACTTAACTCCTTTCTACTCATCTTGAGTGAAACCCGGGCCCAAACAGCTCACAGTTTGCTGACTCGGAGGATAAATTTTCTCTCTTGGGTGTTATTCGCGATCGCAACACTCGAATACGCCATCTGGGGAGAGACCGGTTTCATGCTTTTAGCCCTTCTCCCTTCCCTCTCCTCCTCTTTTCAGTTGTATAGGAATGTACTACGATATTTTCCCTTTTCTTAATATTTTTCCTTTTTATTTAATAAGAATATTTTTTAAAATTTCCATAATACTTTTCTTTAGAACTATGTTTAATGTAGTTTTCAGTTCCATATAGTTTTTCAAGTTAAAAGATTTCAATCTATATGAAAATCAAGAGTGAAACTAACGTACTTCCTTCCTCTATGACTTTCCACACGCTAATGGGGAAAGCATGTGAAGTGTTGCCATAGGAAAAGAGTTCTGCTCTACGCCACCTGCAGCCCATTTCGATCGCCAATACTCGTATAAAAGATCGAACAGGTAACTTTAGGATCCCCTTTTGCAGTTTACGAGACGCAGCACACGGTAAACATGCCGGTCAGAAATAGCCAACCTTGTTAGTTTTTAGTGATATATATATTTATTTTAACATTTCAAACAAAAATATATTCGCTAAAAATCATTAAAAATCCACCATAAAAACAATAAAATATAAACCCAAAGACTTTATGAATTACACCAACATAAATGTACTAAAAACATCAAAGATTGAGCGAAGTATCAAAAACTTGAAACGTATAAACTTAAAAACTAATCTACTCGAATTTACTAAGACGTCTCTTACCTGCTTATTCCACCAAGTTCCTTAAGAGTGTATACCATTTAATATTAGCTGCCTGCATGAGAAGGTTTAAGTATTGTTTCTCAGGGAGAGTTGTAGTCACTGAAGATTTTGAGAGTAAGTAAGAGGAGAGCTGCGAGAAACAAGACGCTCTATCTCTGAATCGCAGCTCCTTATAAAATTATCGGGATAGAAATTGCACCATCCAGCCGTCAAAAATTGGTTTATTCCAGAAGATCAGATATTTTAAAATTTTTACCTTTAATTAAAACAATTATTTAATTTTTCAATTCTTTGAAAGGTTCTAGAAATTGTTCATCGTAAAACTGTCCAGAAGACTTCCAAAAATCTCTCAGAAATTTGAAAAAATCAGCAGAAATTGGAAGAAAAGTAAGTTTTGTTAGAGTAGGTAATGAAGGCATATTGTAATGACTCATGTCCGGCTACTCTTATTCGTTTGCGGAAATGGCTTGAAATTCAAATGGAAAACAACAAAAAACGCTTTCTGAGAGGACACTGTGAACGTTCCCGAAACCACATCGTCAGTAATCGACCCGGAAAAAATTTCTGTAAACTAAAGCCTGAGCAACTCAATGTTACATTTGTACAAAAATAAGAAAAGAAAATCATTTTTTTAATGGTTTAGGTTCTGTTTGGGTTTGGTTCGTTAAAAATTTCTCCAGCCCGGTTCCTAATTCAAAAAAAAAAAAAAAAAAAAAAAAAAAAAAAAAAAAAAAAAAAAAAAAAAAAAAAAAAAAAAAAAAAAAAGGAGAGAGAGAGAAAAATGCGTCATACCGTTTCCAAGAAAACGAAAACTTGTTCTGTTTGTATTGTATTTTTGCTGAAATCACTTCGAAAAATGGTAACAAATAGTTTTTCCCTCTTGTTCTTCAATAATGAATGAGAAGCAACAATGGAGGTCACTCCTTATATTTTTAAAAAATATTAGACAATGGATTTCTTTTTAAATTTTTTAAATACAATTTATAGAAAGTAAGATTCTCAACGGTTCCCGAGTGCTTGCTTATTCCTAAAGACAGAAATACAAATGTTTATTAATCAGCTTAAGATTTTGACTTCATTTTTAATTTTTGATTTAAACATCTTGGGGTTTCAGTAAGTTGAGAATTTGGAGCTTCAGAATTCCTCAAGCAAAGCGATGACAAACTCGTCTGTAATAAGAGACCTTATTCGCTATTTCCACCCTTTCACTCTTCACTTTTTCCCTCTCCGCTGTTAAAAAAGATGGGATGACTATTTTAAATTAAAATTTTCTCCATCGGTTGGCAAAGATAGATTATACGTATATATATAGAAAGGATATATCGCCTTAATTAGGTAGCAGTTATATCGGAATGATTAGTTAACAGTTTCTATCTGGGAAAAGACCGTTTCCATGCTTTTGACCGGTTTCCCCTTCCCTCTCCTCCTCTTTTCAGTTGTATAGGAATGTATGTACTACGATATTTTTCTGTTTCTTAATATTTTTTGTAATTAATTGTTTAAGATATTTTTTAAAACTTCCGTGATGCTTTATTTCAGTACAATGTTTAATGCAGTTTAGTATAGTTTCCTTACTTAAAAGATTTAAATCTACTTGAAAATCAAGATATTAACCAACGGACGCCCTCCTTTTATATAACTCTCCACACGCTAATGGTGAAAACATTTAAAGTGTTGCCATAGGTAAAGAACTTACGTTACCTGTAGCTCATGCTTCCTCTGCCCTCCCCAGTTCTACGGTCCCTGACCTTAGTGATTAAAAGATAATATTCTGACAGCCCAAAAATATGCCATTTCAAGTTTTTCACTGGAGAACAGAGCCAGTTGTCTTTCCGATTGGCTGCCTTTCTCCTGGCTAATTCACTGTCCTTAACTTACTATCTTTAATCCATGAAAGCTAAAAGCGCAATTATGAAATAAATTACTCCAAACCAAATCGTCAAATTACTTCTACTACAACTTCTTGCTTGATGTGTGTGGACTGTATTTTGTAAAAATTTCTCCTATTTTCGTCATCTGCACCTTAGAAAATTGGAGAAATTGTTAAAATTATAAACAAGTATTTTTTGACTATAAGTTTTGTCATATGTGAGTAGATTTCGTTTTTTTTTTAATTCTTTCATAATATTAATGGATATGTGTATAATACACGTGTTAGTTTTTACTATCGTCAAGCCGGTATTCTTAAAAAATAATGTGATTGCCTTTTCATTTATGTCCTGCTAAAATTTTGTGTTCATATTCATTCATCTTATATATATACATATGTTTATCATTCTAAATTGTTAAGAAAAAGAAAAAAGATATGCTATTTATTATTAAATTTGTGCTGAGCCGAAATCATTTTTTTTTTTTTATCTTCTTCTTTAAGATTCTTATTTCAGACGCTTCTATTATTGATCTGCAACATCTTAGAAAAAATTGTTATTTAGTGTGCAGATTAAATTAAGTATAAAAAACTATTCAGTTTATTTTTTAAATAAACAATGAAGGCGACAAAAATGATGCTTCAAAAACTACAAAATTCTGTGCAAATTAAAATAAATAAGACGTTATAAAAAATAAAGGAATTGAATAATACCAAATCAAATAATGTTTTAAGAAGTTGAAATTTCCAAAAAGAAGATAAATGGTCTGTCATATTGAGCTAATGCTAGAGTCTATTCTTTTATCTATCAATATGCATATGCAACCAAGTATTTCCTATCAAGATATGTTAACAGTCATAGCTTTAATTTAGATTGATCAAACACCTGCACTTAGGAAAAGAGAGAATTTGATTCTCAGCATTATTTTCTCTTTCTTTTCCCAGGCTACTTAAATCTACTAGCAAGATATATATATAAATATATATATATATATGTTTTCCAGGATTGAGAATGCTAGATGTTTTCTAATATAGGATAGATAGTTAAAGGGGAGAGATTTATTTATGGCTTGTAATGTTATCTTTTAATGTTTAAGTTACTATACTATATACTATCAGGGGTCTGTCCAGCAGTGTTTTCATTACAGAAAAAAAAATGGTAGAGAATTTCTCACCCTTTCTCAAAAACAGGGTGAGATTTCAAAAAGTTAAGTGAGATTTCTAAAATTTAAAAAAACCAGAATAGACTTTTTAAGAAAATATTTCTTTAAATATAATAAATTTTTAACATCTTCTGATTTCTAAACCATTGAACACTGAATATTTTTGCTGCATTATCATATGGAAAATGTTCTGTATCTACTTTTTCATTAGCTATTCTCATTAGGTTTGCTCAAATGCTTACCAATCGATCTGTTACTATATTTTGTTTTAGTTCGGCTTGGGGGCTAAATAACCTTGCAATAGATGCTGAACTATTCGGAATCACTAATTAAATTTGTAGCATTGTGCAGACACTTTCCTATCCTCTACATCTGCCAGCATAGGTTCTTCACTTATTTCTGTTATGGAATAGTGAAGTTCGTTGAAGTTATTTCCATGTTCATACTCTTTGTCAGGTCTTCCAGATTAGTTTTCACAGACTTAAACTTTTACAAATTGCTCTAAATTGTCGATGAGGGAGTTTGGTAAACATTCATTAACAGCGAATTCTAATTCATTAACAGCAAAAACTAGAGATAACTTTAAACAACTTATTATAAAGAACTCACTTTTTTTCTCAACACTTGTCATAGCTGTTTTCATGTCTTATTCAAAATGGTGGAAGACTAAATTTTTTCCAGAATTCGAGAGATTTGTGCATTTTAAAACTGATAAATTCAGTGCGCGAACTTCTCGCGTTAATCATTCTTTAATGCGAGAAAAGAAAAAAATATGCGAGATTCTCGCGCTGTTGTGAAAACACTGGTCCAGGCTAAATTTACTACTGTTTAGCAGAACCTTCAAAGATACAACTTTAGGAAAAACAATTGTTTCACAAAATACTTTTTCTTAAAATTTTATTTTTGTATCCCGTAAGAAACGATCGATCCATATTTTTGTGTTGAATTTTTAATATAATTTTTAATTTTCACTAAATAAGGTACCTCTCAGAAAAACCTAGACAGACCCCTAATTATTATATTTGATTCTGTTTTGCATATTTGCTTTTTCAGCTTATTAATAAAATATTTATTTAGTTCAAAAGACACTATGGGTACCGAAGTGATTCCTGTTCCTGAAAATCAAGAAAAGCCGTCAGAATTGGAACAAAAAGTTATTCGACAAATAGAAGTAATTTGTTTTATAATCCTATGAAAAAATTTCTAAATTATGTTTGCATAGATTATGTTTCATAATTAACACTAAAATATAAAATTTATATTAATTTGTGTATTTATATCTTATATATTTACATTTATACACTGTAGCCTATTAAGTATTACCCAATATTACAACAGCCCTTTTGGTATAACTTAGGACATGAAATTACAGTTCTAGAGACAATGGCCGATTCAAAATTTTAATGTATAAAGATCTTTTTGTTCTTAAGAGAATCTTGAAATTTAAGAATCTAAGCATTTAAATCTACTATATAAATTAATAGAAATGGGATTTAAGAATCAATATTAAGACATTTTTGAATCTCGTATATAAAAAATTTTCATTGATCAATATTGAAACACTTGTAGTATATTTATTCTGTTTCTTTGAGGTATGATAATCTAAATATGTGTCGAGAAATCTAAAATTCAACAAGTAATTTACTAACTAGGCTTAAATATTTGAATGTCAGCGAAAGAAAATTTTGAAATTCAATTGATTTTTCTTGTGAAATGTTAGTATTCTTGGGTAGTTTATTATGAAGTTACGTCATGTGACTTATGAGAACTGATTTGTTATCGTGTTGTTTTGAGGGTGAATTCCCCCCCCCCCATCTCTAGCCAGTTTTTGGCACATTTTGATTGTAGACAATTCAATTTCACGGCGTCCCAGAACAGAATCTAGGTATCCAAACAAATGTATCGCGAGTACGAGAAATAGAAAGCAACTGTTTGAAAATATTTTAGCTCTTTGACCTGAGCATAAGAATTTACCGCCATTAGTATGCTTAGTATTTCAGAAGGGGGGAAGAGTGGAAAATTCAAAACTCACCCATTTTTCGCGAGGGGGGGGGGTCACTTGTCTCAGCCTTAGAGGAGGGATTTGCATTACATGGAGAGAAGCAGTCCTCCTTCTATTGTTGCAGAGAACGTTGTCACATGGTTTCTGGATGATTTTCTCTCCAGTAAACCCTATCCTCAGTCTTTTACTATGGATGTGGATTGCTGAGCTTTGTTTTGAACAATAAAATTCAATAAAAATGGTCGAATACTGCTATGCATATGAATGTTAAGAAAAATTCATTAAAAAAGGACCTTTTACATTTCACAAATAAGATTTTTTATTCTCTTTTAAACAATTTACAATTTGTCTGTTAGCATGTTAGGTTATGGTTTTCAACAAGCAGAATAGCTATTATTTAAAATAATAGATTATAATGTAGTTAACATTTGTAGGTATTTTCATTACAATTAAATTTTATATTGATATAAATATTCTGATATTTTTACGGCGTCATCATCTATTTTAATGATGTATGTTCGTCAGCTTTGGCACATTTTTTTTCGTCAATATTTTGCAAGCAAGTCGCTTCTTATTTTTGTTCTGTAACTTATTTTAATGCGTTAAAATAACTTTTTTTTAGTAATTTCAAACGAATTTAATTATATATTTTAGTTATGCGAACTTAAAGATATATAAAAGTACATTTCATGTAATAAATCATTTTTTCGATCAAAAATAAAATTATATTTCAATAATATTTATAAGCTGAAGAATACCTTTTTTTTTTCATTATTTAGAAAATTATTTTTTATATAGGAAAAATTGTTTGTATATTCATATTTATTTAAGAAATTTTATATTTTTACTTATTACTGTATATTTATTATTCAGGAAAATATTAACTAGATTATTATAGGTTCTATTATTAATGATAGGTCCTATTATTAACTAATTATTATAGGTTGTCAAAGGTTAGGCTATATATTAATATTATATGTATTTTATTTTTATTTCTGAAAATAAAAAGGGAATATTTCTCTTTTTGATTATGAATAAATTTTTTTTATATATAAAATATTAAGTCGAGAAGTATCAATGTTTCAAACTATGTTCTTATAAGGTAATTAGTAATACTTTTTTTAGATGAAGAGACAAATAACAAAACCAAAATTTGTTATTTTAGTTCAAATACTTTTATCATTTTATGTTAACGTATTAAAATTTTTATTGTATACATTGGTTAAAATATATTACTATTGCATGGCAAGCAAACTAGATGCCCTAATTGTAGAACAATAGGCAATATTAATATTTATTTTAAAAATAAAACAAAATATTTTGCTATTTTAGTTGTCCTGTTAAATTTTTTTGTTATTATACATAATCTCAATTTTAAAAAAAATTATGCATTGATTAAAATTAATGATAATCGCATAATTTATAACATCAGTTCACAATTTGGTTTCTATCTTCGATTCAAAGAATCATTATTTTTATTTCATTGTTTGGTAAAGTCATATTTAACTAATGTATGTTATTAGCTTTTTGTGATTTAAAGTAAATATTTAAGTGTAGCGCTCATATTATAATGTATTTTGATTTAAAAACTTATCTTTTACAATCATGAATAAAGTTGGAAAAGCATTCAAAATAAATGAAAAAAACAGTGAGAAAAATCTTCAGGTACTCAAATATTCCTGTACAATGTAACCGCCAGCTATCAATTTTTTGCCAAAAAGGTGACCCTCAATCTTTGAACAAGTTTTCGGAGCCCAAACAGTAGACTGGCTATTTCTACCCTAATACCTCCTCTAAGGTCTTAGCAGACGGGCAAGTCCCTTCCATGTTCCTATTATTAAATCAAAGGCATATTTTACCTGTCAGAGAAACTTTCAGAGAATTAAATATTCGAAATGAAGTGAATAATACGAAATTTAGGACATTTTTTTTTCCTAATCAGCTTGTCTTTCAAGTAAAATGTCTTAATATTCATTTTTGAGACAAATAATTTTTTATGTGTTGTCCAAAAGTGTCGATTCTTAAAGCAACAAATGGGTTGTTATAGTTTAGTATTATTTTTTATGAATAACTGAAGTCACTCCTTTTTTTAGCTCTGTACTTAAAATAGAATTCTAGTAATGACAGTCAAATACAGTCTAAGCGACTCTATTATAAATCACTGTACCAATTTCCCCCTCCCTAAAGCCGATGCCCCTTGAGTGGGAGACTTACCACTGATTTTGCCTGTTCAAATTTTTTCTCTGGGTATGGCATCCTCTTAAGTAGCCCCTTTATCACCTCAGGACATCAAGTCTTTAACGAGGTAATTATTTGTGTAAACGTTATTTGATGTCTAAAATGTGCTGTGAATAATATTTAACATTTTTTCTTCATCATTGTATTTTTAACATTTAATTCATCATAAAAATCATATTTATAATTTTTATTCATATTTATAAGTTATCATCTTGCATGAAGTCCATTTTAAGTACTTCAGTTGAATGTGGATTTCAATTTAAATGAATTTATATTAATCTGAATGAATTAAATTTATATAATAATTATAACGAATATCTGCACAGATTAGATTTTTCCTGATTGCATTGCTGTCCAATATAGCATATTTTGTGTTATTTTTCTAGTATTACTTTGGAAACTACAATTTAGGAAGAGATAAATTTTTAAAAGAAGAATTGAAGAAAGATGATGGATGTATCCTTTCATTGGTTTAATTTTATGTTTTAAAAATTATTTATACTTTTCTTTTGTTTTGAAACAAATTTTAATTTATTGCAGATTTTAACTTCCTGTTACCATTGTTTTCCTAACCCTTGTGCAATATTTACACAACTTGTTTTCTTTTTCGAAATTATATATATATCCTGCTATCAATGCATAAGATTTAGTTTTTTTTTTTTTTTTAATATTTCTTTTTCTCAAGTTATTTAAAAAAAAATTTTCAAGTAGTATATTTATTGATTTTTAAATAGTCTTCTGTTCGAAGAAATTGTGAAGTAGAATTTTTGTGTGTGTAGTTTACATAATATAATGTAGTGTTCTGTTTTATTAGCATATTTTATTAAAAATATTTTAACAAAAAAGTAATTTTTTGTTGATATTTTTAATAAAATTTGCTATTATTTTTTACATGTTGTAAGCAAGGGTGCAGAAAATTATGAGAGCCGGATATTTCATTAGAGCAAGTTTTTTTGGTTTGACTTCCCTCGGTCCAAAATTATAGAATGTTTTTTCCAAATAACAAAAACATTTTAGAGTAAAGTTAGTATATTAGAATTTTATAATCTTTTTAATAAGGGAAAAAGAAGTCATTGGTGAAAGATCTAGCTAGTATATTTGTTAACATTACAGGAATATAAATAATAGGTAATAGTAGTAATTTATATAGTTATTTTGTGTTATGTTTAACTTTACCGAAAGTATTCTTTTATTTTTCTTCAGACTGTAAGTTGTTATGGCACAAGGAATCTAAAAATGTATTAAAATTCATTTTAAAAATGTATTTTTTAATATTTAAATGATGCCTTATTTATCCAAATGCTAAATTTTTTATTTTAGCAACAAGATTTAACATAGAATGTCAAATAGTTTTAATTTGTTCTAACTACATAGCTACCAATCTTTCTGCATTTTTACTTATTTTAGCTATTTTCTCCGCTTTTGTGCACAGAAGATAAGGTTTTCCATAAACACGATTCATATTTACGCGATCTAAAAGTTATGATTTTTATTTACGCTATTTAAAATTTCTGTATCGCAGCTTGTATTTTCTCATTTTCAAAATCGAATATTATATATATGACTTATTCTTTCGACGATTATTAGTATATCTAGGCATTACAACGGAGCGAAACTGGGAGAGAATATATTCAAAACTTGCATTCTGTGCTTGCTAAGAATGAAAAATAGGATTTGTCAAAAGATATTTGAAGATGGGCTATCTGTTTGTGTCAGTTTTGCTATTACCACAAGAATATATGAAACTTCTCCCAACTGGAGCAACCCTCATTCACAAGCAATTTGACCTTGTTAAAGGATTTTTTTTTTTTTTTTTTTTTTTNTTTTTTTTTTTTTTTGGTTACTTGTTTTGTGAAACATGAAGCATTTGCAGCAATCGGAAATTAAACAAAACAAAAAAAAAGATATAGCAAGTATAAAAGATATAGCAACAAAAGCAATAACATAAAAAGTGATTCAATTTTTTTTTGGAAAAAAAGTTCACTGATCACCAAAATCCAAATTTTAAAAAATAATGTTGCTGTTTTTTATGTTATAAAATGAAAAATAATTATCTAAACTGTTGTTAATTATCATGTAATTTTTCAAACTAAAATTGCAATTTTTGTATGTTAAAGAGTTACTATATATTTCTACTTCACAATTATTGATATGTTTTGCCGGGCTCTAGCTGGATTAGATTATAATATGAACATAGTGATTCCAATTGTAAAAGTTTATATCCTTCTCTAAATAATTTAATAGGTCATGTTACTGATATATTTGCTATAAATCACGTAACTGTTTTTATTAAATGTTAATGTATATTCTCAATAGTTTTAATTTGCTAAACCAGACAGTTTCTCAAGTAGTAATTGTCTGGTATGTTAACTGAAGAAGAATATAATTTCTAGCTTTATTTTTTCAATTGGTAATTTTACTTTTTACTAAATGTTAGTATCGATGTAATCATTTATATAAAAATAAATCGCTACACAATTGCATGTCAACACATTGTTGTTATCTTAAATTTTTTGGAAAATATTATTAAACTACTTTTATTTTCGAATTGTTGTATGCTATATTTTTGTAATTTGTTAGATGAACATGTTTTTATTATCTGTATGTATATTTAGTTTGTTAATTTCCTCAATAGTACTTAAAGGGGTTCCTTTAGAAACTATGGTCAGGTTTCAACGTCTGAAGGTAATTTTTTTTCTTTCTCTGTTTCTCACTTTCTTAAAAAAATAAACTTTTTAAATCCACTTTCTCTAATCTAGTACTGATCACAAGTTAAAATTCTTTTACTGTGAAAAAAATGATAAGTATTTAGCAATGCAGATAATCATTGAATTTGATGGAGAGTTTTACTTATCTAGTTTTTATTTTTTCTCTCTTTTAACACCATATCACCATGCATCTTTTTTGCTTTGGAATGCTCATTTAGCATTATTTATTGGTATTTATAAAGTTATTAATTACTCAAAGTTAAATTATCTCCTAAGAAATATTGATGTTTTATCATTCCCGAATGTTTTAGGTTCATGAAAACTAAATCTAGTTTATAATAACCAACATTTATTTGTAGTTTGTTTTTATGATATACATACACATATATATATATAATTATTCCCAACATACTCTTATAGTTTATACATAGTACAGGTATTTTTGAAAAATTAGTTTGAGCTCTTGTGCATTTACATTTGAAACAGCTGTAGCAATTATTTGAAATTACCTGTATCTATTTTGTGTTGGAGAATTTTATTAATATTTCCCTTTATCATTCACACTTATGTGCCCTTCAAATTATGTGAATGCAAAAATTAATTGATTGTTTTCCAAGTGTTTTGGTGGCAGTACTTATAAGAGAGTTAAAATAACTATTTCAGTATTTCTATAATCGCTCTTACATAGTTATATGGTTTTATTCATGAGATAACATACAAACATAATGTAGCATATTTTATTCTTATTGATACTTACACAATGTAAGTATAGAAATTATTTTTCAAAAAATTTTACATTTATGTTGGAATCAATATATTAAATATATTGATCCTAACAATTGAATGTAACTATATTTAGGTTTTACTAATTGTTCTACCGCTGAGAAGATGTTAAAATATTTCAAATAGTTATGTGTATTCTATTTTTATTTCTGAAAATAAAAAGGGAATAATTCTCTTTTTGATAATGAATAATTTTTTTAAATATAAAATGTTAATTAAGTCGAGAAGTATCAATGTTTCAAACTATGTTCTTCTAAGGTATTTAGTAATAATTTTTTTTTAAATAAAGAGACAAATGACAAAACCAAAATTTGTTATTTTAGTTCAAATACTTTTCTAATTTTGTGTTAACGTACTAAAATTTTAAATGTATACAATGGTACTGTGAGTTTTAGTTTGATTAGGGGTGATTATATTCTAGGGATACTCTGGAATTCAGTGTTGAATATTTGGAACTGTGCCGTTTGGTTCTATTTTTTATATTTGGAATCTGCTACCATTGCGATTCCTATTTGCACAGTTAGATAATCAAACATAGATTTTCTTATTTACCTAATTTAAAGGTTACACATAGAGATTTGTATGTATGTGGTTTAAAAATTTTATATTGCAATTCATACAGGGTTTAAGCTGAGTCTAAAAATTCATTAGCAAAAAAGCTAAAATCTGAAAAAAAGTTTTAGCAAAATGCTAAAATGCCATTAGGCTTATAAAATCACTTTATATCAAACAAGTACTGTAAGTTATCGGACAAAGAATAGCTTAATGTACAAGAATATCAAAAAGAATAACTAAAACAAAAAAAAACACTTATTATTTATCAAAACATTTTGGTTTATAATTAACAATCTTCCTTTCTTTCATGTTTGCCCATTTTACAAATGCTTCTTGAAAGTTAAATGCACTTTCAGGACCCTCAATATTAATCATTAACAAATTGTTTACATGGTTGATTAACAACCTGTTTCGAATATTAGTTTTAATCAAATTAAGGCAGCTAAAGCCCCTTTCACAGTCAACAGTGTGCATTGGTATTGTTGCACAATACTCTATAACAGAAGTTATTAATGGGTACTGTTCAGACGCATCATTGGTATATAAAAATAAAAGTAATTCATTAAATGACATGTTTTTACATCGTTGCATTAAGATGTGTTTAAATAATCCCCATTCACAAAGTAATTCAGTTTCTGTAAACTGAAAATCTCTTCTGGGAGATTCCGAAAACAGTTTGAAAATGCAACGGCCATTTTTGTTGATCGCTTGCTTCATCTCGTTTGATCACGTTTTTTTTCGTGAACGCTAGCGTCATGGTTCTTCTTGCGAAAGAGATTTTTCCTCCTTCTTGTTCGATCAAGTTTTTTTCATGGATGTTAGCGTCATGGTTTTTCGCGGAAGCTTTTTTTAAATGGAATTTAGTAAAATCCTTTAGCGAAAATGCTTTGTTGAATTTTAGCATTTTTGAGGGGTCTTTTCGCATTTTGCGAAAAAAGCTACCGTAGCGGAAACCCTGAATTCATATTCACTAGCTTTAAAAGTCCAATGTTACAATTTTTATTTGCACATTTTTGCAATTTGCGTTCACACCTTTTTAAAATCCTGTAACATGATTTGTATTCATTCCATTTAAAATTTATTCATTCGTATTCTCGCGTTTTCAAAGTCATATTGCACATGGTATTCATAAGTTTGTAATATCAAACATCGATTTTCGTATTTTTACATGATTTATAGGCTTTGAATTACGATTTGTATAAAAGTGTTTTTGAAATCCTATATTGGACTTTATATTGACCCAAATTTAAAATCCAATCTCGTTATTCATATTCATGCAGTTTTAAAATCCAGTTTCGCAATTCCCATTCACCCGATTTTTAAAAATACAACATTTCTAAGCACTAAGATTTTTCTTAAATTAGTTATGATAAAAGTTTGGTATTCTTCATTGGTAGGTAATTATAGATCTTATTTCAAAAAATTATGTTAAATACGCAGGGCCGTCTTAGCAGCATGCAGGGCCCCGGGCAAAGAAATGTTTTGGGCCATTATAGCATGTCGCACTGCTTAAAATCGAACTAAAATCATTTGATTTAATAAATGTGTTTAAATTTGGTTTTAGTAGACCCAAAAAAACCTGAATTCACATAAAAATTTCATTGGAATATAAAGAAATAGATTTCGGTTGCCTTTTTAAGATTCCCAGGTGATAAAATATTCAAATTATTGTTGTTTGCCAAAATAATAAATCACTATTTGTAGAAAGAAAAACTAACTACACACTTTATACATTATAATATATTTATTTTAAAAATATATATAAAGTAATTTTGTTTAGTCTTAGTTTTCTTTTTAATACAATTTATAAAAAGTAAGATTCTCAAGGGCCCCTTGAGTGCCTGGGGCCCTCGGGCACTGCCCGGGAGTGCCCATGCGTAAAGACGGTACTGTAAATACGAAGCATATATTATGTATAAATTTATATCGATTCTTTGGGCTTAAAATTTTTCGCCTTTTCTCATAATCACTCCTGTTTGATGTATTTACGAATTTTTACAAAATTATTAATTTTCAAATTCAAAGGAAATTATTATGGGGAAAACATTAGGTAACCTTTTACTGCTTTTTTGATTTGAAAGATTCTTTGAAATCTTGTCATTGGAGGTCGCAATTATAACAGATGAACTTGCACAGCATATATACTATCATAGTATTTACTTTCATTTCTGATATTAGAGAGCTATTCTCTTTACAGAGAAATAAGATTATGAAACTTTAGCTTCTTTGTTCATGCAAATGAGCTATTAAAAGAATATTTTTTCTCTCCTTTTGTTTTTTTCCCCTTAAATATAATGCATTTTTAATTCTTATTTTTTCAGCAAATGAACGTTGACTTTGAAACCATATCTGCTGCATTGAAAAAATCTCCCAATCAATTGATGGAGGTAATTATTTTAGTATTTTGTAATTAGAAAAAATTAAAGGCTAGATATTGCTATTAAAGTCAATGTAAAAATTCATTTTTCTATCTCAGGTTAGTGATGACTGTACTAAAATTCGTCGAAGAGCTCCTGTTCCGGAAAATGTA
The DNA here is from genome assembly GCF_043381705.1 of Parasteatoda tepidariorum. Classification (NCBI taxonomy): domain Eukaryota; kingdom Metazoa; phylum Arthropoda; class Arachnida; order Araneae; family Theridiidae; genus Parasteatoda; species Parasteatoda tepidariorum. The sequence continues at coordinate 45,222,283 of NC_092210.1, read as the reverse complement.
GATAGAGGAGAAATGGATGACAGATCATTATATGTGGTATGAAAGTTTTAATGAATGTAGAGTAACTTTTTAAAAAGTTCCCACCAAAGACTTATTGAGAATTTTTTCGATATTTATGTAATTCACTGACTGCATTAAATTTCATAATCTAGTATAAATATTTCTGCAGGCCTAAACCTTTTTATAAAAAAAAAAATGTTTTTTTTTTTTGGTCTTATTTTTTTGCCATTCAGTAAAATTCGACAAACTTTTTGGAGTAATTTAAAATCACAAAATCGTTGTTTTAAAATTTAAGAAAAAATTTAGAAAACATGTGCACAATACATCAAAATATATATATATTATTTTAAATACTTATATCTTGCTTATATTATCTAGAAAATTTTGGCAACCCTCACTATAATTTTATAATGGGAATAGGAAGTATGAGGGCATTTTGTGTGAATTTTTTAAGAAGCTCATATGAGTTTATGAAGGAAAGATTTTTTGATTTAAAGTGCTTAAAATAAAATGCTTTTTCATATTTTGTATATCTAGCTTCAAGATATCTTTTCATGTATATCTTTTCAGAAAGGATTCAAGAGAGAAACAACATTAGATCAAGTTCTTGATTTTTTTAAGGACTATAAAGTAGAGAATGTTATGATGCGAAAACGTAGACAGGGAGACAAATTCTTCTTTAAGGTAATATTTAAATTAATAATTGATGCAATTAATTGGCCTTAATAATGTTCCTATTTTTTTAAGCTCATTGCATTACTTTACTACATTTTTAATATGGTTAAATTACTTACATTAGCTTAATGTAAGTAATTCATCTCAAGTGCATATTTTTTTTAGTTTTTAGAGTCTTAGTATTTAGTCACTATTTGTCTATGTTTACTTTGAATCACAATGTGATATGACATTTTCATCAGCAAAAATACTCTACAGCTCTTTTTTTCTTTTTTGTTACTTGACTTCCTACACAGGGAAGGACAAAATAATTTAAAAATTCTTTTAATCATTTATAAAAGAATTACTGAACCAAGTAGCAATTTTATTCATAAAATTTATTAGGGGCCATTCACTAACTTAAATTTGTAATGTGAATTTATTAAAATTTTCTTAGTTTGCTTAATTCTTTACATATCTTTATAAATTCGGTATGATCAATAATATTGATCTTTGTTAATCGTTTGCTGAAAATGCTTTCATAAATAACTATTTAAATCTTATAAAAAATACACTGTTTGACCTTTTGAAATAATTGTTAAATAAATTGAAATTTTGAATTTTTTTTCCTTAAATAGTTGAAGTGAATATTAATTTACAAAATAAAGTTAACCACTCAATATTGAATGTAATTAATATTGTGTGTAAACAGGGGTCTGTCCGGGGTAAATTTACTATCTTTTAGCAGTACTTTCACATATTTAACTTTAAGAAAAAAAATACTTTAAAAAAACAAGTTCTAAGATTCTCCTCTCTCTGCCTCTTAAAACTTTTTTTTTTTTTAAATCCCCGCAAAAAAGGGACAAATCACGGATGAATTACGCATTTCAACTTGCAATGGAACACCCCTTCGGATTGTTATTATGATATAGAAGAATTTGCTTCCCACCCAGTTAGTAAAAACACTGGGTAATAGGAGCTTCAGCAACTCGATCCTTAATGGAGGTGGAAGAAAAGGTGCTAGTACCGTGCAAGCTCTGTTCTCAGTGCAATCTATTGAAATGACGGGCTTTTCTGCGAGCTGTCTTTTATGAATAGGTAGCATGTGTTTGGTCATATAGTGCGGTATGGTAAGCCTAACCAGTCACTTACGCCATATCTAAGCGAGCTTTATTTTAGCTCAGTTTTTTAGAATGAAACAGTAAGGCTCTCCCTCTGTAATTTTTACAGGAAGTCGAAATTCAATCATTATCGTAAATTTATTCTAACAGACCTTTATTTTTTTATGAAACATCTTTTTCCCCTCTGAAATTTTATTGTGTATGAGCTAGTTGAAAATGTTATAATGAAAATAGCTTTTAGTGCTAGTACTGTTAAATGCATGTTTTTGTTAAATTCAAGTTAAAATTTAACTATGAACAATGATTTTTATGACTTTTTAAATTTGGACAAAATTTTACAATACAATAGCAAAATTGTTTTTGAATATGTGAGGAAAATTTATAGGAATTTACCAATCATAAATGGTTTTTATGTTGATTTTTTAATATAATTTTTACAAATTGTATTTAGGATGCCTAATAGAATCAAGAAAATAGTTCTGTGTTGGAGTATATGTAAAGTCCGGAAATTATTTTGCACTTTGTTAATGTGTGCATGAATTACTTTCAACATTCGAAAGAAAAATATTTTTATTAGTGCGCATATCCTAATTATTATATTTTTTAAAAGTCCTTAAAAATTATTTTACAGTGCTTGACAGTTTTTTTTTTTTTTACTTATCTATAAACTCTGTGTGCTGCAAGTCCTGCTGCAATATTCAAACTCTTAATTTATGAAGTTTAAAATGGGTTTCTCTCAAACTCAATAAAAATTTAATTTAAAAGTAAAAATGAAAAAATCTGGGATTATTTTTTTTTTAATTTTCTGAAACCAATTTAATCTAGGCTAAAAATCAGTTGGTAATAATTTTTTTTTTCTAGAATGAAGTCATGATTTTTATTTTAGTTATTCATTGTTTTGGTTTACCTTGCTTCCCAGGTTATTTTGATATTGTTCATTGTAAATTAGAAAAAAAAAATAACCGTGTTGTTTCATGTCGATTTGAAGTATTAGTTTATTCATGGTTGATTTTTAACAATTGTAGGGTTCAGTCTTTGCCACTTTCGAGACTCAAGCTGACTGTGATTCATTTTTTGAGAAAAAAGGAATAAAGTTTGACAAAACAGAAATGTTAAAAGAACGAAAGTATGTATTTGAGCTAATTCTGTTTTTTCATTTTCCGGTGCTTATTTAATTATTACATTATTTATCATTTAATTATTACAGAAAAGATTATGTGAAGAGAAAAGATGAATTTTTTGAAAATTTAAGGGCGTAAGTTAAAAAGCTCTAATTTCTAACTTCCAGTTTGTTTTTATGTTTAAATAATATCTGCATTTTTTTTTTCAGGGAGAAGGCAAAGAAAAAAGAGGCCGGTGAAAAAGTAATTATTAACAGCATAATTTTCATCTCTTCTCCGATTAATTTTTTTTTAAATGTTAAGAACAAAGAAATTTTGCATAGATATTAGAGAGTGTTATTTCTTTTTTCAGTATATTTACAATTTTTAGTGCATCTATATTGTTTTGTTTTACTCGTATTTTATTTAACGTGTCAGTTGATTTTTTGACTAACTTTGATTTTATAAAACTTGCTTGTAATAAAGTTTCAAAAGACTGTTTTTAAAAAAGTAATTTCCATAGCTGCAAACTGTTCTCATGTTTTCTCCTGCATTAAGATTTCCGGATCTGGGGTAAAATCTTGCGCATTGTGGAAATCCGTGCAATGAATTTTTCACTGTCAGGGATACAATCTGCAAGACTTCATGGATTTCCAGGATAATCTGCACCAATTGAGTTTGAAGACCCTCGTGAATGCAAGATAGTCTTCTCCGTTAGAAAATCGAATTAACGATTACAGGTTTTAAAACGTGTGTTTAAAATGTCTGTGATAACTGTTAAATGCACTATTTCCGGGATTGGAGCAGTTGCTCAAGTTGTTTCAAAATGAAATTTCGGCCCCAAAATGCCATTTTTTCCTGAAATTACTACCAAACTCTCATATTATTGAGAACTTAGTTACATTTGATGTCAAATTTCTCCCATCAAAATTAGCTCATTTTAAAGTTAATGTTGCATACCTGGCAACTCTTCCTGATTTCTCGAAAGTTTTTACAAATTTTCCACCTTTTTTCAGATTTGTCCCGATTTATTTTTTTTATTTATTTATAATTTTTTTTAAAATTTTTTTTTTTTCTTTTTTGAAAAATAATAAAAACTCTCCAAATTCAGCTCTTACGAGCCTTTTACAGAGAGGTGTTCCAAAGTGTGCGCCTCAATCGAAACTGTACTGCCAACAGTTTATGTATAACTTTTGTATTATTTGTAGGATAAAGAAGATACACCCAAAGGTTGCTTACTGAAAATTATTGGAATAACTGATGAATCGATTAAACGTGACGATGTCAGAAAAGCTATGGAGGAGTATGGAAATGTTGCATTTGTTGATTTCTTTGCAGGAAATACTGACGTAAGCATTTGAAATAAATTTTTGTTTCATCTTCCTAATTTAAAACACTTTAAACATGCATAGTTGAAATACTTTGGTGGAATTGTGTAGAGTTCTACAAAATTATGGCATTCAAAGGGGAACCTAATTTTTATAGACATGAATTTTTTTTTGGGGGGGGGGNTTTTTTTGGGGGGGGGGGGATGTTAGCTCAGAAAGTTTTAGTATGTTTCTAATTTTGTGAAGGTATTGTCTGTGCTAATTAACTGTCTCTGCTAATTATCGTCTGTGCTAATTAAAACTGTGTATTTTAAGTTATGCTCTTATACTACAGTCGAACCCGCTATAGTGAACAGTCTGCGGACTCAGTAATGTGTCCACTATAACCGATGGTTCACTATATCCAAATTTTTTGAAGAATATTTTTTGCATAAGACAGTTGAATGATTGAAAATTGGCTTTGCAATTTTGTATAAGTTATTTAAAAAATTATTAACTAATTAATAGATAATAAAGCAAAAATTGATGGAAAAAGTAACTACGCCACTAAATATTAGTTTTATTTTCACTTTTTATGAAAAAAAATTTGTGATTTTTGATTGAACACAATTTGATTTTAAATTGAGTTCATCAATTTTCTTATCTACAGGGTTCCCGCGTCCTTGAAAAGTACTTGGAATTTCATTTTGATTTTCAAGAACCCCTAGAAGCACTTGAAAATGATAATAGATCCTTGAAAAATTCAAAATTACCTTGAAAAGTATCGAAAACTCAGGAAAACAGACCTATTTCTAGCATTTCTGTGATTAACTTTTGACGCGCGTAAGTGTGAGAGAATGACTCCTTTCAGATGATGACACATACTGTTTGATTTTAGGATTTTATGTATGTTTTGCAATATCAAACATCGATGTTGTAATATCAAACATCGATTTTCGTATTTATACGCGATTTGAAAACTACTTGTTGCGATTCGTATTCATGTGACCATGTCAAGTGCGTATGATTGATGCTACTGAAAAAAATTTTATTCAAGTGTGAGTGGTTAATTAAAAAAACAGTTAAAGTGACCAAAATTGTTAGTAAGAATCTGTCAGAAGATATTGAGTTGAAAGTTGGCTACTGTTTCAATTTAAAATGGTTGACCGATAATAAATTTAAAATTATAATTAAGCCGCAACATCCAATAATTAATTTTCTTTAATAGAAAAGTGGTCAAAATTTCAAATTACATTTAAGAACAATTTAAATTTCACTGTCTAAATGCTTCTGCCACTTTAATTATTAAATAAAAATCTCCCGGCAGAGTTGTTTTTAAGTATCTAATTAATATCACAGTATTATATAGAACATCCCCCTCCCCTGTCCTCTGCCCGAATCTTTGCTTATTCAGAGGTTGTATACCTAGCTTAAAATAGGCCATATGCAAAATTCAAATCCAACGTTTTTATGCATCATGAATTTTATTCTTGACTTGATGCCAATCACCCTTGCTTTTTTTATACTTAGATCACTTTCCGAAATCAAGAGAGAGAGCAATGGAAGTCTTATTTTTCAGTACTGCTATTATCGTCTGACATCTATCTTCAACTAACTATTATCGTCAAAACCTTTTAGTTTAAAATGTTAAATTTTAGTCTATCTTTTACTGAAATTTAAGTCCTCGAGAATTTTATAATAAGTCTTAAAAAGTACTTGAATTTTATTTTTAAAGTAGAACCCTGTATCTACAATGTGCAAAGAATGCAAGATTTTTACATTTTGAACAAGATTTCGAACCATCTTAACAAAGCATCTTCTACGTTTTCTCTTTCAGCTCCACGCAGTTTTTCCGATGAAACCATGTTTTTGTCATATGCCGCAAGAATTGCACTTCGATTTTTCTAAATGTTTGAAACTGTAGATTTTGACAAGGAAAATTCCTTACACAGTGTCGATTGATTGGTTCCATCATCAATACGCTTTACAATTTTAACTTTGTCCTCTATCGAAAACGCTTTTCTCTTTAGAGAATTTGCCATTTTCACTGCTTTTGAAATAAAAATCTTGTCTCAAATAGATAATGTAAGAATATGAAGAGAGCAGCTGTAGAATGAGTTAAATTGTTCCCCTTCTTGATTGTCAAGGGGTGATTTGTAAAGAATATGGTTTGAACAGATAAGAAAATTCCAAAAATTCAGCAGGTGGCCAAGTTAACTAGTTGTAGAGCAAGCTTGGGGAAAAGAGATAAAGCGAGGCTTGTCAGGGAGGGGGGAGTATAAGATAAATGATCTGTTTGACATTTATTACAGTATAGTTAAAAGTGATAAGCATAAAGGAGAGTAATATGACACATTTTATAGGAATGCATTCATTTTCAGTCCCAACACCTACAAGTTTAAAGATGGAGGACTGAAAAAGATATTTAAAGAAATGAAATTTGAGTCCACTATAACCGAGTTTCCAAGTTCTAAGCTGTTCACTATAAGCGTTAAAAATAACATTATTTAAATAGGAATACGGACGGGATTGCTAAAAAAAAGTTCACTACCTCCGAGTGTTCACTATATCCCAGGTTCACTATAGCGGGGTTCGACTGTATAAGGATTAAGTACTGTTGGGTGAAAATCTGGTCAGGAGTTTTATAAGGTGTTCACTTTCTTGTTCTGTACATCATTAACTAGAAATCATTAACTACTGAAAAATAATTAAATCAAAGTTTAACTTCATTCTCTCTCTTTCTTTTTTTTGTTTATTTTTTTTAACTTAGCAAAATTACTTTTTTTAAGTATGATATGGGAACTTTCTCTAACTGACAAAATTTTTATCTAAAACAGCAGCACTATAAGAAAGGTTTTGAGTTTCTCCATGCTTTATAGAAGAACTATTAAGTTTCATTTCAATACATAGGAGGATATTACCCCAATATGAAATAATGCTAAATAAAAGTTTGCAGCAATGATAAGTTTCAAATTTCCATAAATGCTTATAATTTAATTTTGAAATTTGAAATCAACAGAAAATTTATATTTTTATGTATTAATGTAAAATATATATATTTATTTATTAAAATTAACTGATTTAGAGGCTGTGCATCTCTAAAGAGTAGGGCACATCGACCAGAGGTTTATTGTACCTGAACCCTAAATCATGATTAATAAGAAGGCCTTATGGCTGAAATAAAATTCAGCAAACACCTTACAGGAACATCTTGCTGTTCCCAGGCCTTAATGCAGTGTTGCCTGAAATGCTCAAATCTTTGAGCAAAATAAACCTCACAATCACGAAGTATATGTTGTGATGTTCTCCTCTGTATATGGCTCCTCTATATGTTGTTCTCTTCAAGATGACAACCTCTGCAGAGAGGATAAGATTCAATGCCCATTACGTATAGGCAGAGTGCGATTTCTTCTTCTGATCTCTGTATGAACCCTGCTTATAGGTGTCTCCTAAGGATGTAGTGAGAAGATCAATTATCTTCCTCAAACTGTTCCTGTTTAGTTTATGAAGCTCTTTTTGACGTACACTGGGACAGTCACGATTCAGGACTCTTTTTAAATTAAATAAAAAAATCTTATATCTATCTTTGATGAATTAAATGCCTATTAATATTTGAAATTTTAAGTAAGCATAACATTTCAAGTAGTTATGTTTAATTTCAATCATAACTGGAAAATATATATTTTTTCCAATGCGCAACTGTGTTAACATCCGTCAATTCAGGCATTTACAGGGCGATTTTGTTGGCCTTTCTTTCAGGGGCACCATATTAGGTGGGCCAACTTCGCTCCCACAGTGAGGACAGATAGTACAGAGAATGAATGAACATCCATGCCTTGCCCGGGATTTGAACCCAGAACCTTTCTGATGCAAGGACAATTCCCTGCCCCCTACACAGGCCGGTCGACTAACTGGAAAATGTTGCAGTCTTTCTATTTTGATGACTAAAAATCCCTATCTGTAAAATATTTAATACATTACGCAACAATCATCATGAATTTTATATTTCGTAAAATCTGGAATTTTTCCTATCCATGTCTGCAGCTATGCTAGTAAGAAAATGGATCTTGAAGGGCTTGTGAAATCCATTCCTTAGTGACATATAATCAATAGAAATAATAAAAGAGAGAGTATCCGCCACTTGTGAAACAAGGTAACCCCATGACAAGTGTTTGGAATATTCTTTCCATACCAGTCTAAGCTTCAGGATAATCCCCAGATTTTACCAATAGCATTTCTGCAAGACCAGAAAATCTTCTTGGCCTTGTTGATACAGTATTCTAGATGATAACCCCAGTTAAGTTTCCTGAGAAACTTGACATTTTTAGTGAGTTCCAATCTATAGACTAGGTAATACACATTACCTAGATTAAGACTAGTGAACGCTACAAGACTTATCATGGCCGGGTTAACAGATAGGCCAAAGTCAGAGCACCATTCATGATTTCAGAGACTTGCTATGCTTGCTTCTGACTGCAATAACACCATCAGCATACCCAATACATGGAATGCCAAGATCAGTTAACCGAACTAACAAAGAGTCCATAACCATACACTATAGGACAGGGGACAAAACTCTTTCATTACAATGTTATTATCATGCTTGTTTAAATTTATTGGGTTTTTTTTCGGAGAAAATAGTAACTTTGGAAAATTTATCAGTCATGAAAAATTCTTACAGGGTTCCTACACGGTCAGGAAAACCTGCAAAAGTCAGGCTATTCTAAAATTAAGTTAAAAAGTCAGGATTATTCTTACATATTCATAAAGTCAGGAAATAGTCAGGATTTTTCTTACTTATTCATAAAGTTAGGAAAATAAAAAAAACTATAGTTCATTCAAAGACTGACAGGCAGAAATAAAGTTTCAAGGAAAAATTCTGTAATTCAAAATATGTAATTTCCTCATAATAACATTCCTCTTTCCCTGGTAGAACCTGTCCTGTTAGCAATTTTCCTCCTGTTTATCCAATGATAAGGAATTTTTGATAGGGTTGCTAGGTTTATTGCTCTTTGTGTGAATAACTGGTTTACAGACAATAGTAGCTGAAACAACAGCTGAAAAATCAAAAAAGGAATTTTTACTGTTTTGTGATGCTGCCAAAAAAAAAGAAGAGCAAAAGAGTTTCTTAGAGTTTAATCCACAGCAAAAGA
>NC_092210.1:45197710-45211123 GCF_043381705.1 Parasteatoda tepidariorum | reverse complement strand
TTAAGATTCTCTTATTTGACTCAATATCTTGTCTTTAATGAATCAGAAATAAATAAACAGATTGTCCTTAAATTGTTATACAGTTATGATATGAGAATGTCAAAGTTGATGCTTACTGTTTACATTATATTTTTATTTTACAAATCATAAAAAGTTTTCTTTAATCAAAATTGTGTTCACCTCATAAATATACTTTAACTGCTACAAATTTTTAAGTCCTGGCTACCAAAGCTGTGGAGTTGGCTAATACGTATGAAGGAATTTATCGTTTGGGACATAACATTTACAAAAAAGTGTCAAATCTAAGTACAATTGTTTGGAAGCAAATATTATTCGCACTGCAAATCATTACATCAAATTTAATCATAGATATCAATGTCAGAAAAGTAAAAAAGAATAAATTCATGTATAAAGCTGACAGCAACAATCTCCTCATCATTACACGTATATAAAAAGAAAATGCTTAAAACTCATAAATTGTGTAGTTACTTAAATTAAAGGTTTTAAAAACTAAACAATAAGGTACAAAACCCTGCTGCATTATTGAATATTGCGTCCACATGCTTGAAAAAGACACCATAAATTATTTGCAATAAATTTATAAAAATAATTATAAAGCTATATTCTACTCATGTATCCCACACCCACAACAAAACTTTATCCTAAAAAGGATATAAAAAAGTAAGAAATAAATATGTGTTTCAGGAAGTCCGAATAAAAAGATAATGATAATGCACAAAAACTTTTAAAGCAGCTAAATTTATTCACACCTCATGTTCACTCATGCGTTTTTTTTAAATCGTATGTCGCAAGTGAAACATGCGCGAATTAATATTCGAAGCTTTTCGCGAGAAAATTTGAAACCCGACTTGGCGAATTTCGAAATACGGTGCCAAAGAAGTGCCCGGGAGTCGACAATGTGTAAAGTCGCCACCGGGACAGGGAGCACGGAGAATCGAAAAACACGGAGAATCCGAAAACTCTTTTAATTAGAGAAAAAATCAATATCAGTACAAAAAAATATGAAAATTACTGACATTTGCATGCTGTATAACATCAAACTAGGAATTTTCATTTTAAAAAATTGTGTAATCGTCTTCGTCATATGTTTTACGAACCGCAGTAATGTCACTGTAATCAAATCCTCCCATGTAATCTAATCAAATTTCCACAGAGCAGCAGAAATAGAAATTGTATTTCCCTCATTTACTACATCTTCTGCATCAGTTACTATCATCCCTATTTGATTTAACAACATAACGATGTCTTCATCTGTCAAATACTGGAAGTCAGGCTCACATGCATAACTTTGAAACCAATCTTCAAAATTTTCTTCGTCAAGAATTTCGAAACCTCAGATTTCTTTTGCTTGTTTGAGAATACTGTTTTCTTATTTTTCTTGAACATCTGAAGAAGATTGCTCATCAAGCGATATTATCTTTCTCCAAGATCGTGATAAAGTAGATGATTTTACCTTTGACCATGCTGCTGATATTCAATATATTTCAATCCACTGACGAATATTGCTTCCAAAAATTTGGTAGTGTTGTGACTTCATGAATAAAATTTTTTTTAATCTTTAAAATGTTTCTCTTTATATTTTTCGTGCGACTCCGGAATGACCACAGATAATCCGCGCACGGATAATCGAGAGTTTACTTTAATGTAACAAATGTTCTAGTTTATTTTAAGAGTAACTATTATCTAAGGATACTGATACATATCTCGCAGATTTGATTAACCCTTTATATCCTGACGACACTCATGCATTTGGTTCTTCTTAACATTAAATAAAATAATATTTCCATAATCCAACAGAATTTCTTGATCTTTTTATTTAAATAGTTTTCGTATCTAACTACAAAAACACACTAAAAGTTTAATCTAATCATGATAATTAAAAATATGTTTTACTTTAATATATAAGTGTTTATCTTATTCAATCTATAATACTTATGACTAAGTAGCATATTATTACTAATTGAAACTGCAATGTTAAAAATTTTGTTGGAGTGGGAAACGGCGAGTCAGGAATTTTACTGTAAAAGGTCAGGAAAAACCTGCAAAAGTCAGAAAATTGTTTTCTCAAAATAGTGTAGGAACCCTGTCTTAGAATTAGTCATGAATTTGAAAATCTAAAATGCAGCAGAAACCCTGAATTTTTCTTTCCTGGTTTTGGGATGAAAATTACCCTGTTATTCCTCTAGGAGTGGGGTATATACCCAAAGTTTATGATAATAATAAGGACAAAATTAATAACTTCCATCATGATGTTTGCCTGCCATTTAATTATCCAGTGAGGCGGTATCTATGGGGAACCACATAGAGACTGCTGGCAAATGCCGTTTTAAATCGGGTTGCTTTATATTAATCCCTAATATTTTCCAGATTGCAGCTGTCCCACATATTTTGATTATCAAGAATCAAAACCTGTTCATAAAATCTTTTATTTGTACGGAAAAAGTGTCTTTTTAAGTTTGACTTCATAACCTATTGAACAGTTTTTAAACATCTGATTGTTAGAACGAAAATTATTTGTGGTAATTTTACCTGGTTTACTGTAATCTGCAGGCTATCACTAGGCAAATGATTTAACTGTCTGAATAATCACTTACAGATATTTGTGTGGCATTGGAGCCTCTTTTAACTGCAATATAAATTGGTTTGCACGGGCCACCAGCAACAACAATGACATTGAAGCAATCCCAATTGATATTGTTCAAAGTTGAATGAAATGGAAAAATTAAATGTGTACTCATATATAGTAAAATAAAAATCTCATTTTACCCCAAATATTTTCAATTCAAAATTTTGTTATTGCTTTCATATTAACATGCTTACGTGGATTAATTTTTGTAGCTTCTTTTACCCATGTTTTATTCAGAAATTTTTTTCTTAGGCTGTTATAAGATTCAAGGAAGGAATAGTATCTGAACTTTTATCTAAACTAGAAGAAGAAGATGGTGTAAAAAAGCTACAAATAGGATCTGTAAAAGCAACTCTTTCTCTGATTGATGGTTTGTATAACTTGCTGATTCTTAATTTCTAACTAAAATTTTATTTTTACTTTCCTCTTAAAATTAACTTTACAAATAGGTAGAAGTCTTTTGTTTTTAAAAAGATGTCTGGAGACAAAAGTGCGACAAGTTGGGCATTATGCATTAACATATTGTCTGCTCTAAGCAATTAGCCTGTTTGAGGCCACCCCATTGAACCATTGTTCATTAAGATTGTGTCCTAGATCATGCCCTGTTTGATCATTAGTTCAAAAGTTATTAAGGTTGATCCATATTTTTTTCCCACCTAATTCGAGTAAAAATATTTTTGAGTACTTTAACTGTGCTTATTTTTTTGTTGAGAAATTAGGCTTCTCACTTTTTGATCTTTGCTAAGGACAGACTTCTTTATTTCAATATTTTTTTTCTCTTTTTCTTTATGATTTGAAGAATTAGCAGTGCAGATAATCAGATCAAAAGAAGTCATTCAAATGTTCTAAAAGTAAATTTGTCTGATTTAATATTAAAAAAATCTCAAACACGAAACATTATTGAGTCATTTTCATGAAGATATCTGTAATTTAAAGTGAATTATCTCTTTACTGATGCTCTTTTCAAAATCTCTTAACATTCAACTTCATTAATATTCGTAGTTTATTATTCTCCCCAAAGTTAAACTTCTGGTCTTTTCAAAAAATTCTGTAAGTATTCTTAATAGGACAGAATAAATGTTCTAGGTGCTTCTGTCAGGACTGATTGTGCTCCGGAATTCGGGATTTTTCGCTAACAGTGATCCGGAATTTTCCGGAGATCGAAGGTCCAGACGTTTAAAAAAATCGTTGATCACAAAAGTTTCCGGAAATCAAATTTTTAAAGGTGGAGCTTAAAAACACAGGTTATTTTATTTGTTTGTAAGGGAGAGCCAGATACTTTATAAGCTTATATTCGTGATTAATATTCATTTTTTATCAGTAAATAGTTAATAATCATAAACTCAAGAAAGAAAGACATATCTGTGCATTTTAATTACTTCTCCAGATCATCATAGGTATGTGTAAAATTTTAAAAATATTTTAAGTAAACTAAGAGATATTGAGAAAAAGGAGAAAAAAACCTGGTTAAATTTTTTTTCAATTTAAACTGTCTTTTTTTTTTTAACTCAAGAAATTTTCCGGAATTTTGACTTGGCCTCACAATCACCCCTGTTCTGTTAAAGAGGTATCCGGGAAGAACCTTTGTTACTGTATGTCTCAGCTTAAATTCCCATTATGATTTTTCTGTTTTGGCCCTGGGTCGAAACCTTTATTTTTTTCATAGCTTCAAAAATTTTCTGTCTTATTAATAGTTCAATAAAACAGAAAATCAAAAACATTCGGATGTAATGAATAAATTTTGCGACAAAATTGTTTTGCTGTAATTTACTGTCCTAATATACAAGTAATATTTTTGTTCCCATGATAATTTGTCAAATAACTTTCATATATAACTGGTCTGACACTTTAGTTGATATGTTTCTGATTTTTCTTAAATTTCTATTTAAATCAAATAATTTTTTTTACAGGAGAAGAAGAAACAAAATATTGGGAAAAAATAAAGTCGTTTTCAAAACAAAAAGGGAGTGAGTATTTAAATTTTTGATGATTACCTACCATCACAACCATGCCAATTTTGTAGATAATGCAATAAACTAGTATCCCAAAAGGTGCCAAAGTACTGACCATTAGCTTCTTTCTGAACACTTTCCGCCTTATGTGTTAGTTATAAATGCTTGATGCGATATGCAAGTATAGGTGTGATATAACATATAATTTTTCCTCCTTTTCCCTTCTTCATTCAGATACTTCCCAAAATCACAATTGGCCAAATAAATGGTAACCAATTAACAACACAAAAGAAACATTTATTAATAACGATAAAAAATTAGAAAATTAATATGACCAAGACATCTAAACAATTTGCTTCCGCTCTCCATCAGAGCGTTCCCTCCTCTGTCTTTTTACAGCATCTACCTTGATGACAGCGCCCTCACAACATGGAGGCATGACAATAGGGATGCAAATAAAGGATTTACCAACCAATGAAAAAGATTTTGTGGACTTCCTACAAATATACTTTTCCAGACAGTCGGAATTGTCACCCAATGAAGCTTTATTTCGGAAATAAAATGTTGCATTCAATATGTTGTAATAAAAATTGGAAATTGGTTCGATAGAAGCTGTATCCTGTTATTAACAGTTTTGAGGTTCATTTATTATTATGGTGCAAAGTGTTATTATTACAATTGTATTATTTTTTTGTTTGAATTAGCTAGCCGGGATAGCTTTGATGGAATTTTTTTTTCTCTTTGCAACGGCTATTGTGTTATGTCAGTGCTAAAATTTTTTATTTCTAACTTACTGTTAGTTTTTTGGAACTTCAGTAATTAATATATTTCCACTGGAGGAGAAAACTCCAATGAAAGTTTGTTACTGCATTAATGGTCTGTTCTAACGTGGACACACATTGGGAAATTACTGTTTAAAAATTTAAAGTGTGAATTTTAAATTTTTATTAGATCATCTTATTTGAAATAATGCATTGCTGATGAATGGAAGAAGTAAAATTTTGAGTTTATTTGATTATGTTGATATTTATTATGTTGATATGTGTGATACACACGTTTTAATCAATATTGATATTAATGTTTTTTTTTTCTTGTTTTCTAGACCAAAAGAATTTCAACAAGGGAAGATTTGGTAAGAAAAATCGAAACAGAAACCAAAGAGGAACGAAAAGAAATGGTATATTTTCTTTCAATAGTGTTTCTGTTTTAAAGTATTTAAACCATTGATGTTTAGCCATAAAAAATGGTCTATCTGGGAAATGCATATTTGCGAAAAGTGGTAGTGCATATTTGTTTTATTCCAATTGAATATTATTGTTACCATCTTATCTGCCACGTAATAATTCCATATGTAGATATGTATGTATATGCATCTATACATATAATGACGCCTAGTAATGGTCACATTTTATTGCCTTGCCATTGGTCATGGAATTACGAAGCCTAAGCCTATAGGCCCACAACAGTGTGTTACAGAAATGCATTACTTTAAAGTACTTAGATAAATTTGGCTGTGTTAGCTTTCCCATTTATTAAAGAGGAAAGAAAAACAATTAAGTAAGGGTGGGGTCCATAATATATCCAATTGTATGTAAGAAGTTCTAGGAAATTTAGGCCTGGGAAAATTTTCAATCTAATATAACAGGGTAGCCACCCACCTGGAATTATCAAGGAATTTTTTTATACTGGAAAAGTCAGGGAATTTTTAAGAAAAGCTGGATTTTTTTTATAGATTTTCCTATTTTAAATTATTTTATGATCGTTATACCCACTTTTTTTCGACGTAAATTTATTGTCAGACTGTTAAAATATCAACTTAGCAATATTTTGCATGCATCAAAATTTACTCAATTAATCCCTGTTAAACTAGAATGCCACATAAAACCCATGATTGCTAAATGAATGGAGAAACTTTTTTGGAAACAGTTTAGGGAAGGTAGAGATTGTGGTGGAGGTTGAAGAAGGAGTTAAGTTATTTGCTTCTGATTATAAAAGTAGCATTTGTTTCACTTCTAAACCGGTGGTTGAATCCATTTATCGTTTGTTCCGATGCTTTAAGATTTTTTTCTTTCTTCGGACTAGATCATTAAAAATGTTTTAGTATTTTTAATTTTATAAGATTCACCACAAATTAGTTGATCATAATTACATAGATTTTATGTTACACTCTTTTTCTAAACTTTTGTACTCCCGTCCAAATCGATGAAATTTTTTTCTCTGCAAAGCCAATCAATCACATATTTTTGTTGCGATCACTATCGGTAATGTTTGTCAACAAATCGTTAAAATTTTTGCATTCGCTAATTTGTATCGCATTTTGCTAATTTTCTCGATTTCATTTTAACCTTTTATGGCCTATTTTAATTTAAAAAAAGGTTCTTTTAAGGACCAACCATATGTTAACATTTTGTTGGTAAATATTTGATTTTTGATTCAAAATGAAGACTTTTGATTTAAAATTTTATTCACAATTTCCAATTTAAAAATTGACATTGTGTAGTAATCCAGAGATGATATTTCCGAAACTATTTCTCTTTTTACCTTAAGAAGCTGGTAAAAATTAGAGAATGTATGGGAAACACGTTAAATGTTGTATAAACATAGGATATAAAATTTTTGATTCATGTGTTTATTAGGAAGAATGAAACTTTTTTTGTTCTGCACTGTGCAGGTTTCTAATTGTAAAAACAAAAAGCTAATCTAAACTAAAAAAATCATTTAGTTCGATAGGAATTCTTTAAATATTTTAATTTCAAATTGGTAAAGAATAAAATATAAAGAATTTATCTAGTTTTTTTCTGTAGGAAATGCGATTAGAAATTTGACAATTTCGCCTTTGTAACATTAATTTTTTAATACTGCATATCGCTTAAAGTAATAATGCTGCTTGAAAACAATATTATTTAAACATTTAACTATAGATATTGGTTTAAAGAAAATGTGATCAATGAATTTTACATAGAGCACTGTTTGGATTAAATACAGTATAAAATGTAAATAAATATAAAAAGTTATTGATACATAATCGCCTGAAATTATTGATTTTTATTAATTAATATTTTGTTTAATGAAAATTAGGGGTGCAACAAATATTCGATTACTATTCGGCATTAGGTCTGCTTGCCGAATATTCGGCCAAGTATTTTTTGAAAGTTTTAATAGATTAAATAGAGTTATCTAAAATAGTATTTTTACTATGCATTATCAGATATAGTCTTTACACATCTTTGTTAAGTTTTTATATTGATGTGCTTGCAATATTATGTTATGGAAGATAAATTGAAAAGCAAAATTTCTGTTTTAAGAATCTAGATTGTTTACTTTTTTGTTTTTCTGTTTTGATCATAGTACAGCATTTTAACTGAGCATTTTATGATAGATTTTATTCTTTTATTTTTACTTTTTTCTAGTATGGTAAGACAGATATAGCTGGTAACAAAAAATTATGTGATTTTCAACCTTAAAGTTATATTTTAAGAAATGAGAATGTTTTTTTTTCTCTCTTTTTTGCCTTTTTTTATAAAATTATGATATTATTATGATTTTTTATTAAGAGTTTTATTATGGCGAAGCAATTAAGGGAGTTTCTATTAAACTTATTTCTTTTTTCTACCTTTAAAAAAAAAAATGCAGTATAATTGGAAAACAGATGTTAAGTTTTAAATACAGGGATGAGATTCTTCCGCGGATTCGCGGATTTCCGCTTTTTCTCAGATTTTTCCATTTTTCCCGCTAATTTTCGCTGAAATTTTTTTTTGCACAAGTTAAAATATTTTATGAGGAATTTAATTTTCCGGGGAGCGAAATTATTGAAGTCCTCATTCCTCCCTCTGAAGTTTCTCTAAAAATCATTTCCTTGGGATAAAACTGGTTGACCTTTATACGTGGATGAGATTTTTTTCGCTTTTGTCTCTCGAATTTCAGCCTTTTTATCAAAAACTCAGATTCTCTAAAAGTTTCGTTTTTTTTTTTAAAGTTTATTTATAAATATCCCGTTTTTTTTTTTTAAAAATTCAGTCGTTGAAGTCAAATTATTATATTTATTTACGATTTTCAAAGAAAAACATAAAATTCAAACTACGTCCTAGCTGCTAATCCTTCCGCATGCTTACTTATATTAGCTATTTTCTCCGATTTCACGCACAGAAAATAAGATTTTTCGTATTTTTTATCCGCCGGCGCGATAGCTCGTATTTTCGTAATTTAGACGTCGCTGCTTCTTGTATTCTGGAGAGAAAGCAAACAAAAAAAGCGGAAAAAAATAGAGGTAGATTTGTGGTGAAAATATTTATTTGCTCATTCAATTCATCTTGTAAATTTTTATTTATAGTGTAAACAAAAAACAATTCAAACAAGCCTTTTAGAAATCCCAAGTCCAGACTCTGCAAATATCTCGATTTTTATTCACGCGATTTTAATATCAATCATCGATTTTCGTATTTACCTGATTTAAAAGTTGCGCATTGCAATTCTTATTTACGCTTTTTAAATATCGTACATTATGACTCGTATTTACGAGATTTAAAAATCTAATATCGTGTTTTGTATTTTTGCATTTTTAAAATCGCGATTTTATTATCAAACATCGATTTTCGTATTTACCTGATTTAAAAGTTGAACGTTGCGATTCTTATTCAGGCCATTTAAATATTGTACATTGCGATTCTTATTTACGAGATTTAAAAAACCAATATCGCGATTTGTATTTACGAGCTTTTAAAACCCTATGTAGCTACGCGAGCTTAAAATCCAATGTCGTGATTCGTTTTTGCGGTTGTAATATCGCGCGATTTTAAAATTATGCATCTTGATCTAAAAATTACGCATCATGATTTGTATTTTCGCATTTTTTAAATTCGATGTAGAGTTTCATATTCACGTGATTTAAAAGCCTCATATCGGGATTTATAATCACATGGATTACAAGTTTAAACAAAAATTTGACAAAAAAAGTGCGATTTATATATATATATTCTTGGATTTCCTCTTTTTTACTTTCTGACTACTCTCATCCCTGTAAATATTATAGTCCATCAGTTCAGCTTAATTATGATAGATTTTTATTTTTTATGTTTTGCTTTTGTGTATAGTTTTTTGTGGGCATTTTTAAAAGCTTTTTTGGTAGACTTTTTTTTCTTTTAAAGTTTTATGTTTACTTTTATCTCTTTACTTTTATTTTTTTTCTCTCCGGAAGATACAATTTTCAGCATTGAAGTTTTGTCTTAAAAATTAAGAGAATATTTTTTGCTATTTCTCTGTTTCTTTCTTATTCAAATTTACAACTTCAGTTTTTTTTTTTTTTTTATATATATATTGTTGTAGCTATTAGTTTTTATTTATCTTAAATATTTCTGATAGATAACTTTTATAATTTTTTCTGTTAACCCCACACCAATAATATAGCTAAGTTTTGATTACTATTCAAAAATGACTAAACTTATTTATATAAAAAAAAGTAATATAAATTAATGATTTTGTATTTTTTTAAAAGAAAAATGCTATTATTCGGCCACCAATTATTTGGTATTCAGACGATTTGTTTGGCCGACTGTTCGGCATTCAACAATTCTGCCAAATCACTATTCATTACATCCCTAATGAAAATATATTAAAAATACTTGTCAAGTTTTTTTTCTCTCTCTTTGTATTTGCCATTTGGTGCACTTTGTGCAAAAATTACTGAACACATTAAACTTTCTTTATTCAATGAAAAGAATGTATTTTACATGTTAAACATATTTTCTCCACATCCATCTTAATTTTTTTTTTTTTAATTTAATGTTGTGGCAAAACATTCAAAATTCAACAAAAAAAAATAAATAACAAAATCTTGCTAAGTAAATCTTGCGTTTAAAAAATAATTTTTTCAATATGATATATTAAAAAAATATTTAATTTTAAATAAAATACTTTGCACTATTAGTTTTTTTGTTGTATCCATCCTATACTTTATGAGAAGAAGGAAAAAACACGTTCACAAACAAAACTTATAAATTGTAATTTTTTGCCTTGAAAAATCAGGAAAATTTGAAACCTGATTTGAGTGGCCACCCTGTACAATAATAACTAAAAGAGTTTTTTTTGGGGGGGGGGCGAGTTATCCATGCAGATAAAATCTTATAAACAAGAAAAAAGAGGACTGCCATGATGAACAAAAATATTTTGCTCCTCCTCGACACACCAGGAACATTTCAATTTCCTGGAAACATTTATCTTCTAAAGGCTTGAAAGAAATTATTGTCTGTTATGTTAAATCAGTTGATCTCTTATCTACAGAATAACATAAATAATTTAATCTCAAATTTGTATAATAATTTAAATTCCTTGAGTGTGTGAGTGGGACTGTAAATTTACTTTTTAAATTATTACTATTCTATTATATTTTAATTTGTTATTTTCTATTAACACAATAGATAATTTTACTTTCTAAAAATATTTGAAAATTTTAAACCTAAAGAAACAATGCTCTGGGTGGGGAAATATAAGCTTTGAGAATTTTCTGCACAAGCTGCAATTAAGCACTTTAAAAAAGAATTAGGTATTTAATGCCAACTAATGTTCTGTTTTCAGATGCTGGAATGATAGATATTATATATTGCAAATTTAAGCATTTTAACATTTTAATTCTTTCAATCACTTATCTAATAACACTACATTTATTTTAGACAATGCAGGTGCTGAAAATGAGGATGAACCACCCAGTAAAAAGATAAAAACGGAAGAAGACAAGCCTGATACATCAGTAAAAGTTGAATCAGCACCCAAAGATATTAAATCCGAAACTATGGAATAAAACAAAAGAGAGCTTGCAGTAAAAATATTTGTGTGTATATATTTGTTGCATATTTTGTTACATGTAAGTTCCATCATGTCTTATGAAAATAGTTATTCATTCATTTCTTCATTCAGAAATTAAATCAATATTGTTAATAATATAAATGGGTGCATATTACATTTGAAGACTGTATGTACATTATTAGAATGTTTCGATGCTAAACTCTCTGCATTTGTGCAATTTTTTTTTATTATTATTTATTTAGAGTGGATTAGTCATTTCTCTTAAATTTAATCCTAAAGCATTCCAAATTAGTGCTATTTCTTCATCAGTTTCAAAATGCATTTCTTCTTGTTTTTAATTATTATTAAACATGACTTCATTTCATTCTGATCTCGGATAAATAAGTATTTCAGAATAAGCTAATTAAATCTGACTATTATCCAAAGACTGCCTTTTTAAGATTCTTTGTACTATTATAAATGAAAATGGTTGTTAAAGATTTTCTCAATTCATGCATGTAAAAATATTTTCATTTTAAAAGACTGCCTTTTTTTTCCAAAAGTGCATTTTTTAAACAAAATTTGATGGATATTACCTTTACATTAATTGTAAATTTTTTTTATATATAAATAAAGGATTATTTGTATTGTAACATTTTAATGATTCCATAATTTTTTTGTCTATTTCTTGCCTCAAATGGTTTCTTGGCTTATCCAAATTTCTATTTTAACAATACTATTCACCTTTATTTACTTTTTCCTTCAAAATTCAACTCCTGATCACAAGTTAGATTTATGGCATGTCGTAATATTTCTTTATTACACAGTGTTACCTTTGAACAAAAAAATTATATAATATGAGAAAAATTAGTAGTAGGCATTTATTTCCGGTTGATATATTTGTATATTTTCATTTATCCGCCACTTAAAATTTTGCTGTAACCTTAATATTCATGCAAATATGCGTCAGTTTTTTTCCCTAACGGTTAGCTACCCTTCTAAGAAGAAGGGTGGCTATTCTTGCCTGCCCTTTTACAGGGGTGATACACCCTCTTTGTTCTTATTGTAAAAATGTTGCTCTCCTTTTTTTTTCATCAGAAAAAGCCTTTTTTTATATTTTTAAGAGAAGGGATTGTATTAGCAGGAACTGGGAATTTTAGATTACCATACCCGAAGCAAATTATATTTAGGCTACATTAATCTTATATATTATTTCTCGTATTCAATTCTGTTTTGAAAGGCTCTAATCTAGCTAGATATAATTAATATCTAATAAATATTAAGATCTATATTAATATATTTAAGATGAGTGCCCTTCAAAACTGTTTCAGCCTTTGTTTTTAAAAAAGCAGCCTGCTCTCTTTTATTTTTAAGGCTATCTCGGTATGTATGACCTTAATATCCTCTACTCAAAAATTACCTGTACTGACATATAACTATTTTGAAAGGGCACTTAGTAGAAATTTATCGAAATGTGTAATATTATGTACTAACTGAATTTTATCCTCAACAATTTTTAAATAACCCTCTTATGCTATTTTATGTTAATACAGTATAGAACCCGTTATCCGGAAATCAGAAAACCAAAAAACCGGAATGAAATTCGATAAATTTTCCCGCCATTTAAAAAAAAAAATTTTTTTTTCCTCATAAGATTTTAGGATTTTTCTTTCTTTTTTGAAAGATGTTTACCTTACCATCATTTTGGAAATAATCATTAGTGTATTCAGGGTTCGTACGCCTCCTGAAATTCCTGAAAAACTCCTGAAATTAGCATTTTTTTTCTAAGGGCCCTTACAACTCCTGTTGTTGTTGTTGTTAATTTACGTCGCACTAGAGCTGCACAATGGGCTATTGGCGACGGTCTGGGAAACATCCCGGAGGATGATCCGAAGACATGCCACCACAATTTTGATCCTCTGCGGAGGGGATGGCACCCCCGCTTCGGTAGCCCGACGACCTGCGCGCGAAGTCGAGCACTTTACGGTAGCACAGTTTAACGAGGACCAATACCGCACACCCTCGGTCCCTACGCAG
>NC_092210.1:45190321-45197188 GCF_043381705.1 Parasteatoda tepidariorum | reverse complement strand
TAGCAAATGAACTGTATAAAGATTGGCTGCTAAGTGTTGTTCCTGTGCCGGTTTATAATTTGAATCGAGCAATTCATTTGAATAGCCTCACTACAAAAGCTGAAATTTTATGAACTTTAAAGGTTTTAAGCTCACATTATTCCTACAAATCTTGTGAAAATGCAAATTTTCTTTTTAAAGCTATGTTTTCTGATAGCCAGATAGCAAGCAATTTCAGTTGTGGTGGAAAGAAAAACTGCCACCTCTCAGTTTTTGGTATTGCGCCATATTTTTTGTCTCTACTTAAGTCAAGAGTGAAAGAGGAAACCAATTATGTACTGCTTTTTGATGAAAGTCTAAATGATGTTAATCAATTCAAAAACTGGATTGTCATGTAAGATTTTGGGATGGTAACCAAATAAATACATGCTACTATTCTTCAGACTTTCTAGGACATGTTACATCTGAACTTTTATTTGAAAAAATAACTGAGAAATGCTTGTGCATAAATACTAAAAGTTTACTATTATCTATGGATGGCCCGAATGTCAACCTAAAAGTGCTAGGCATAATGATAGAAAAAATGAAGAATGAACACAATGTGAGTCTCTTGAATGTAAGTTCATGTGGACTGCACATAGTGCATAATACCTTTAGGGGTGGTTGCTCTGTTGCTTTTCCAAAAGTAGAGCATGCTGCATCATCTGTTTACCAATTTTTTAAAGACTCTCCTGCTCAAAGAGAAGATTTTGAATCTGTAAATCCTGAATTCGTAAAATTCCCTTTAAAATTTTGCAAGCACAGGTGGGTGGAGAATGAAAAAGTTTTAGTTCGACTTTTAAAAATTTTGCCTGATGTTAAAACTTATTTGAAGGAGATAGAAAACAAAAAGTTTTCTCGGCCAAACAATAAATCGTATACAATCTTATAGGACATGGTTAAAGATGAACTGTTTATTGCCAAATGTAATTTCATTTTACCTGTTGTGAAAGATGTTGAACCTTTCTTAAAATTGTATCAAACTGATAAACCCATGTTACCATTTTTAAATGGTGATCTCTACTTGCTATTAAAAGATGTGCTGAACAGATTTATAAAAGAAGAGAAGCTTCCAGCATCGTAATTGATTTACACTTAATACAATGTGTTAAGTATAAATCTCGAAGGTAAAGAAATGTGTAAAGAGGCAACCAAAATTGATGTTGGCTTTGTTGCTAGAAAAGAGCTGATAAAGAAGAAAATTTTGAAGAATGAGAAGAAAACAATGGAATTTTATTTGAATTGCAGGCAATTTTTATTGAAGTTGTTAAAAAAGCTAATTGAAAAGTGCCCACTGAATTTCTCTTTAGTGCGAAATGTATCGTGCATTGATCCTCGTACAATGCTTGTTAATAAAGAAGCAAACTTAAACAAGCATCGAAAAATATTATTTCATTTGACCAATGCAGGTAGAGTAAAAGAAGAAGATTGTGATAGCATTCTGAAGGAATATGTTAAATTTGTTGAAGATTTTAACAACATGGATACTAAGACAAAATTTAGGCACTGCATTGGCGATAATTTTGATCCTAGCGTAGATCGACTAGATGTGTTTTATTATGAGTTTTTGTCAAATTCAAAATATCCCAATTTGTGGAACGTAATTAAACCTCTACTTCTGCTTTCTCATGGCCAGGCAACTGTTGAGAGAGGGTTTTCGGTTAACAAAAACCTATTGGTTGAAAATATGGCAAACCAAACAATTGTGGCTAAAAGAATAATTGATGACCATCTACGATTTGTTGGTGGTCTTGAAAAAGTCATTATTTCAAAAGAACTCATTGTTTCAGCTACAGGTGCACGTCAAAGATATCTTGCACATTTGGAAGAAGAGAAAGCAATTACAACTAATAAAGTTAAGGGTGAAAAAAGAAAGCTCTTAGCAGAAAATGTTGATAATTTAAAGAAGAAAAAGAAGCATTTGGAGGATGATATTCAAGAACTTAATAAAACTTCTGATGATTATTCTGATCAGGCAGAAAAAAAATGTGATCTCTCATTAATTTCAAAAGCAAACGCCTTAAGGCGTCATGCTAAAGAAAAAATGTCTGAGCTAAAAATATGTGAAGAAGAACTAAATAAGACATATATGTCTTTAAAAAGTGTTTAAAATAAATAATATTTTAAGATGCTTTTTTTATTAATTTACTATTTTATGCTTTTTTTTTTATTATTGTAAATTTAATTTTATAAATAGCTATATTAAAATTATACTAAGTATATAATTTTTTCTCGCACCTCCTGAATTTATTATATTGTACTCCTGAAAAACTCCTTAGAAACTCCTGAAATTGACTTTCTTAGAAAGAGTATGAACCCTGTGTATTACTCCATCGTTTTTTCTTCTTCTTAAGATTATTTCCAAGAAAAATTTCTTTTAGTTGGGTTTAACAATAAAAAAAACGGCTTTTTGTAGAGATTCAGAAAACCGGAAAAATCAGTTATCCGGAATCGATATGGTCCCGATCGTTCCGGATAATCGGTTCCCTACTGTATTTCAAAAAATAATTCTCTCATCATCAAAATCCAAGAAAAATTGGTAGTTTATTAGAACTTTGCTAAAAGACACTGCATAAATAAAATGGTTAATTGAAAAATTTGAAAGCTTTTTTCTATAATTTAAATTGAAAATTATAAGAAAAGGATATTTACAAAGCATTTTTAAAATCACTTAAAATATTTATTTTACCGCCCACCGAAAAAAGAGTTACTTATAAAAATTTAACCAGTTGTAAATAATCCTAAAAAAATAAATATTTGTAATAGTGATCAGAATTAAACCTATAAACACAAAATTTTTTTCCAGTGTGTGTTTGTCCAGATTTAAATAGTGAATACATTTTTTTCAAAATGGAATATGAATAAAAAGGCAGTGTTTCTTATTGTTACTAAGGGGGCATATTTAATGGGTGCTAAGTGCAAGCTGGGCATTGTCAAAATAAAGTCACTTCCGATTATAGCCAATACATTTGACATAGTTGTGTGTGTGTTTTTTTTTTACATGGTACCTAGTGTAATCAGGTAGCGATATTATATCATGTTTGAATGATGGTCGTCTTTAGATCTGCCACAGACGGAAACCACTTTTTTGTATATACGGCCTTGCCAAGGATAGCCTTTCTTGGAGATTGAGGTCATGAAAAAATAGTTATTCTTGTGTACCCTGATATCCGAAAATCAGTACTGAATATTTTGCAACATAAATGGAGGCCTTTCTCTTTCTGGAAAATAATACTTGAGCAACAAATTTTCTCTGCAAATGGCATCAAATGGATTTCTAAACTTTTTCAATTAACTGCAGCCTCCATACAGCTTGAGGATGCATGTCTGTGTCTTATCAGTTAGAGAAAACAAATAAATCGTGATGAACAAAGGGGGCCTTCAAATAAAGCAACCTGGAGAGTGACTGAATTGCATGGAGGAAAATGTAAAGATGTGCTGTTTACATAGCTACAGCTGAAGAATTTTTTGTAATATAAATTTACAGAGGCTGCATGTCCTATAGGGCAGAACAAAAAAATTTGGAACATAATATGTGCGCATCATAACATCTTATTCACATCATTAACTAAGTGGAAAACAAATGTAAGACTGTGCTGTTTATAGAGCTCCAAGATAAACGATGTTCCGTAATATCAATTTACGGATGTTGGTTTAATTAAGACTTCCTTGTAAAAAAGAACTATCATTAATTAATGTTTCACGGGAGTAAGAATGAATCAAATCGTATTAAAGAAATTTGTAACTAGTTCAAAGTATAGTGCATGTGAATTGATCCCTAATGAATGTTTGCATCAACAGTTTCGAAAAATAAAAAGGATGCATTAATGTAAATGTTCAGACGCATTGATAAATCTTATGATATATATTCATTTTAGTATCTGAATCGGTTGGAAGGCAAGTCTCACTCCAAATAAAGTGGAATCAGGCAGACAGTAGCTTAAAATGAAAGATGCATGAATATTTGTGATTAGGTAGTAGAAGCGTACATGATATTTCTCAAAAACAAAACCAGAGATTTTGAACGAAGTGTGTAACTGAATTTTGATTAGTTTTGTATATAATTTGCATCAGTTTCTAGAAAGAGATATACGTCACTATACCTAATAGGTAATTTATATGTACTCATATAGGGTAAACTAACCAGTGAAGGAACACTTGAGCTTCGCTTGTCTTTTAAAAAATCATATTAATTTCAAAATTCGTAATTTTAGTTAAATGACAGTGTCAACATATTCGTAACTTATTTCAAATTAAGTAAAAAAAATTGTAGAGAGCTTACATAATATTGTTTTAAAGTTTTGGAGGTTCAAATAACAAGTAGTAAGAAGACCAAGTGAAGGAACAGCTCTTATTTCATTTTATTATTCTTATTTGTTTTTTATCAGGTCAACCTAGAGTTGAACCATGAAGTTTCAGATACCTACAGGAGATTTTTAATTTTTTTTTTAACGGCAGGCACTGAACTTTCGTTCTTCGCCTAGGAAGATGCCGGAGTTGTTACTCATTTAACGTTACCCAGTGGGCACCTGTGAACCTAAGTCACGGAGGCGAGCAACATTACCCACGCCACACTGCCACATACCCGTTTATAGGGTGGGCCACATTCACACATCACACAATAGAGAACACACACAGAGAGAAACATCCATGCCCTGAGCGGGATTCGAACCCGCAACCATTGGCTTCACAGTCAGACACGCTGACCGCTCGGCCACCTGGCCGGCCTTCAAATTGTAAACCAATTAAGAGAGGGATAACTTAGGGTTATGCAGTGGGGAAGTTCACTTTCAATTTATTTTTAGCAATTAAAACTTTATGGCTTACTCTAGGTTTGTCTGCTCTCTTTTTTTTACATATTTTAATTCACTTAGGGAGGTAAACGAATATTAACGATGAAAAATTTCTTAAGCGGTATTATTACGTCCTCTTAACACGTTGACTGCCACATCACCCATATTCGGGTGACAGCAAAGTTTCTGATCGGGCCGCGTTGACTACTTGAGAAGGATATTCGTATGCATTTTATTTTTTAACAATCGTTGAACAGCCGATCCACGTTTTGGGTTTACGACTACTAATGTTCAATTCCGTAACCTTGTAATTTTGAACCCAATCTAGAAGACAAGGGAACTCCAAGAACAAGTATTGGAAAAAAATTGCCTTCGTGGAGGACTTTTTGATGGAACTAACTCGCATTTGTGCTACTTGGAGAGGAAGACCTCGAGAACCTTCCGCGGTTAGCCTGACTGTAAAAGGACTCTAACCTATGATCCATCTACTACTGATGATAATATTTCACGTCAGCCCTGTGGTGGGTGGAAGCCGGATGTGGATTCGAACCCAGTTGACCTCGTTGGAAGGCGAATTAGAAAAGATATTTCACAGGAAGTTACAAAAAACTATTGAATTGTTATAAAAGTAATATAAAAAAGTTTTATTAAGAAAATTATTGTGAGCCTCGTAAAAGCTTTCTTGTTCACTGTTATTGACTCACTAGGAAATAAGTTTTCCATTTTTCTTTTCGAAATTTCAACGAATTAGGGTAAAGATCTTAAGTTATACTCCTCTTTACTCAGCAAAGATTCAAACTGATAGTGTATAATACGGCTTTCAGGAGAACTCCTCCAGAAATTCGTCTAGCGTCGTGGCGGGTACTATGGTTACGAGGAAAGGTCACTTCGAATGGGAATGTGGGGTGATTAGTTTTGTCTTAATCTTAGCGTAGGTAGTCGTGAGTAAACCAATCGACACCTTCTTTCCTCCATTTCACCCCCATTAGAAATGTGCTCTCGCTTCTTACCATAGCAGCAGACAGCCCCGGACTTTCAATTTGGAGGAGTTCTTCTCAAAACCGCACTATAAAGTGGCGAGATGAGAAACAGATGCGAAGCAACGACGCAAATAAACAGACATGATACCATCCGAACAAACGGAGCGAGATATTGTTCTGACCACCTGAGTCTAGCATTATTAAAATATCGGTGAGAGTACTTAACAGAATACGCTTTTTACAGCGGTACTCGTGGCCTGAAGGAGACTTTACTGTAAACGCGTGCGGCAGTCAACATGGCCTTTACCTCGAGCCGCATAAAAACTACAGTTAACCAAAAAAAAAAAAAAACAGGAGCTTATTAACTGACATTTGAAGCAAGAAGTTTTGACCCAAGTCTGATTTTCCACCAAAAGAGAAATTCCACAGTGGACTGATCGTGAAGACACGGTTCCCAGTAGGACACCGAAGTCAAGCACCACTGGCTGCTGTTAAAAAGCGAGTGGGTGACAACTTTGATCAGGGGCGTACGCAAGGGGGGGGGGTTAGGGGTTTAACCCCCCCCCCTTGAGCTCAGACAAAGTGAATTTACAAAATAATACAGACAAAAATAAAAATTTTAGTAGAAATTATGAGGGTTATTATTTTTTAAGACTATATATTTTTATTTGCCTTATGCCTACTTTTTTTTTCTCACGGTATTTCTCAGAATACTGATAAAACATTTACTATAATAGGGTTGTATTTTTGAAACCAAATTCACGTGATACTGTTACGGGCGAGCCCCGATCACTGGTTCCTTTCTGACCTGCCAGTCGCGATAGTTTTCGAGACTGGCTGGCATTCGCGAGGTCTGGAATCCTAGACGTTCTGTCGTCTTTGAGACAATTCGAGAATTTTGTAGATGCGATAAAAAAATTATATGAAAGGGGGAACGGAGTACAGTGGAGTTAGTTAGTCAAACTAAGAGTTATCTCTGCCGCTTGTCTGTCTTTCGGAGCTTGTTTCTAAATCTGTTTTGTTTTGGAGACACTGTGCTCGTTGAAGTTATTCATTCCAGCTCGAAACTTTGAGAT
>NC_092210.1:45186038-45188565 GCF_043381705.1 Parasteatoda tepidariorum | reverse complement strand
GTGTTAAATTTTCAAACTCCTAGAAATATTGGTCGTTCTACCTGTTTCAACGAGTGCAAACGAAAGATCCTTTTCGACTTTGCGCCGTTTGAAGACTTATTTACGCAACTCAACGGGAAATAATAGAATGAATGGATTGGCGCTCTTAAGCATTCATAGAAAATTTACACCAGCTGTCGAAGACATTTTAAACGAACTTGCAAAAAAACCCCGTCGTTTGGATATTACAGTATAAATCAATAAATTTTTAGCGTGTTTGTATACTGGTTTAATTCCCTATTTGTTGGAAAGTCATTTTTTAGTTAAATTCATTGGTTTTCTATGGAATATTCACATTTATATGGTTATTATTTAGGTAGCTGTTACAGTATGAGTAGTTTCTTCTGGCTTGATTTATTCCTACTTTTTAATAAAAATAAAATATTTTAACTCTTATTATAAAAAAAAATATATTCTTAAACTTAAAAAATAAAAACAAAATTTAACTAAACAATGTTGTCGAAATAAAAAGTCAAAATTGTCTAGCTGTCTAAATTAGGGAAGTAATAGTGCTTTATTACATACTCGAATTTCTTTTAGTAATTTCTGAAAATTATGAAAAAATTCTGCGTACGCCACTGACTTTGATCAGACTGCCTAGCAAGAGAGGGAGCGCGGAAGCGTCCCCATTAAACTGTTCTACCGTAAAGTGCTCGACTTCGCGTGCAGGTCGTCGGGCTACCAAAGCAGGAGAGCAATCCTCTGCAGAGGATCAAAATTTCGATGTCCTGTCTTCGTATCGTCCTCCCAGGAATGTTTCCCTGACCTTCGCCAATAGCCCATTGTGCAGCTCTAGTGCAACGTGAATAAAGTACCTACCTACCACCAAGAGAGAAAAAGTAAGTTTGATATTTTTGGTTTCAATCAGAATAAGCTTCCTTTTGATGGGACTCTTTTCCCACCTTTTTCACTTGTTTGATAGGTTTTTTTTCCAGTTCAGGTGGAGTAAAGAGTGAAAAACTTCTTGAACATACACTACCCTACTGTAATAGAAGAGACACTTTCAGTTTTTAACATTTTTCTAATATTTCACAAGAAATTCTAAGATAATTATTTCCAAATTTTAGAGTTTATTAGTTCGTGCGATTTTTCATACTTAGCAATAAAGTTCAAAGCTTTCAGAGGTTTTATTCACGGACAATAAATTGCGAATTAAAATATCTTTTTGCACACCATATACCAGAAAATCGAGCAATAAAGTTGTAAGTTGTACCGATTACTTTGGTTATTACTTGCAATAACTATAAAATTTCATAAATCTAACTTAAATATTTATGAAGATATGGACATTTTTACAAAATGTTTGTTTTTCTTTTTTGCAAAAAAAAACTTTTTTTTAAGTCACAACTTTAGAAACAAAACAGAAGCTTTAAAAATATTTATTAAAATTAAACAAATTTTTTGGAGCAATTAAAAACTAATTACAAAATTGCTTTAAAATTTGGAAAAAAATGTTACAAACTGAACAAGATATCACAATTTAAAATAATTATTTTATACCTCGCATGAGCAGAAAAATTTAAAAAAAACTTTTCAGAATTGTGCTGTGAATCGTATTTCGCAACTTATGAAAAAGTCTGATTTGAATATTTAAAGAGCTTCAAGCAATTTTTTAAGTAGATTTTGCACTTCTTCTTTTTTTTAAAAAAAACTCAAAATGAGAAGGGATTTTCCACAGGTTTCATTTCGTACTATGAGACAAAATTTAATAATAAAATGGTACCTTACAGCAGTGTTTCCCAAAGTGTGATACGCGTACCCCCAATGGTACGGGAACAGTTTAGCGGGGGTACACGTTCTTATGCGAAACATCTTGCAACAAACGAAAATTTCAAAAACTTTTATTTAAAAACAAAGCTAGCCATGAAAATTTACGATTATGCATTTTTCTATTGACTATATTTTGCAGAGTTAACAGTTAATAATTAGTGGTGTCTGTCAACAGCCAGTTATGATTTTTAACTTTTGTGCAATTGTTTTATAGTAAAAAATACATTCATTTTTTTATTAGTGATACACAGCGATACGAAAAATTTAGAAAGGGTACACAAAAGTCATAAGTTTGGGAAACACTGCCTTTCAGTAATCGTCCGGACACCAACTGTTGTGGTATAAGGAAAGAAAACAGGCAAAAGAAAAAAATATTATTACGGGGGAAGACCCCGCCCAATGCCGGCGCCCTTTTTAATAAATCTTGTTTAATAATGCAAAATAAAATTTGTGAAAACCCCACATCATTCTGAACTTTCTTTTAAAAAGTACAAAAACTACTTAAATTCTTAAGATATTCAAATCAGACTTTTTTTATTTGTTTCCAAATTCGATTCACTACAAAATTATAAATTTTTTTCTTGAAATATTTATCGCGCGTGTGCAGTATAAAAGAACTATTTTAAATAGTTATATCTTGCTCAATTTTAATGAATTTTTTTCAAATTTTGAAGCAATAATTTTGTAATTACTTTTTAATTGCTCAATATATATATAT
>NC_092210.1:45146782-45184766 GCF_043381705.1 Parasteatoda tepidariorum | reverse complement strand
ATATATATATATATAAGCTAGCTTGATGGAATTTTATGCAGTTATTGCAAATAGCAACCAAAGTAATCTCTGTAAGTTACCAACTTATTGCTTGATTTTCTGGCATTGGGTGTTCAAAAATATTTTATTTTCTTTCGTAATTTATTGTCGGTCCTTAAAACCTCTGAAAGTTTTACACCTTATTGCTAAGTATGAAAAATCGCATGAACTAATTACCACTATCGTTCCAAAATAATCCTCTCAGTATTTCCTGAGAAATTTAAAAAAGTTTCAAAAACTGTTCACATTTCCTTAAATGTGGACAGTTTTTAAAACTTTGTTTTGTAAGTTTTTAAACTTCATGTGATTTACATCAACCATCCTATGTTGATGACGTTTTATGCAGTTATTGCAAATTACCAAAGTAATCGGTGTAAGTTACAAACTTATTGCTTGTTTTTTCGCCATAGGGTGTTAAACAATACTGGTTTTCTTTCGTAATTTATTGTCGGTCCCTGAAACTTCTTGAAAAATCGCATGCTAATTCAATGTAAAAAATAATTATTATTATTATTTATTATTGTGTCTATTAGAGGCACATAAATTTTCTCACAATTTTAAGTTGCCTAATTTTAATTGACAAAATGCAAAATTTGAATGAAGTCTCGAATTCGCAATCTAGAATTTTTTGAAATTTGTTGAAGCAGAAACCATTTAAACCAATTTCGTATTTTGTGGAGATTTTCGTATTGAAATAATATAGTTTGATTGCTCTACTATTCAAAATATTTTCAATTACTATTAAAATAAATAATTATAACGAATCGCACAGTTCAATTTCGCTAGAAATTATTGTTAGGTAAACATATTTTATAATCATGTCCAAGAAGATTTTGATTCACGTATGGCAAAATAAGCAAAAAGAAAAAATCGCATTAAAGAGTCCAAACTTTGGATTACTCTCCTGTCTTCGCTACAGGGACCATATTTTCTAGATTGATTTTCCTCCATATTTTAAGGGTCAAGAATCAAAATTTGTCCATGGGGGAAAAAAAGTCTGTTTTGTCAAAAGAAAAACAATTTTTATGTTCGATTTCGTTACTTAAAATATCGTCTGCAATCGTAAGCATTCAAATTATTAAGATTGACTTTCTAGTACTACGTTAAAATCCGATCAAAAATTATTCAGTTTTATCATTTGATTTTCGCATTGTACATTCAAAAATTATTATTATTAATTAATAACTATTTTTATAATAATTAAATATTGAAAAGGAATTAACTATCTGTGGCTCAATGTAAGAGCTTTCTATATGCAAAAGCAAATCATATAACCTTATTTCGAATAAATTTTAATAAAAAAATGCCGTTAGAAAAACTTACTAATTAATATGTAGGTTGCAATTTATTTTAAAAGAAATGAATGTTTTGTTAATATCTTTAATGAGGATATTTAAAAAAAAAAATGTAACGGAAATTTAGGAATAAAACATGATGAAATAGCTCACAGGTGTCAACTGAGGGTTAAAGTGTAACACTGTATCGAGAAATTATTTATTTACATTGATGTCATGATCAGGTGTGATCCACTAAATCCAAAGCATTCTTTGAATTTCACGCTGCTGGCGGTTAAGCCAAAAGGCAAATAACCTCTTTGCTCGACCGAGTAGCCCCGCCTCCATTCTCTAACACACACCAAACGAGAAAAATTATTCGGACCTCAGTTCTTGCTGTTGATCTGACGATATTTTCCTTTCTTCGTTTTTAGCAAAATATAGGATAGTAGATCAAAAAGAAGGTCACTTATTAAGGCCAAGATGGACCCTTAAAGAGGTTTCTAAAAGTAATCAATCCAGAAAGAAAAAGATATCACGTGACCTCTTACGTCGTTTTCATTCAACTTACCGGCGTGGAGTTGTTTTGTTTGTGGAAAAGAAAATCGTTTTCTTTCGGGAGTGATGTGGGTGCTTTCTGTAACGTTTATCGTGTGCTTCTTTTAATTGGTTATTCAAAAATTGCTAAGGATGGTGTTTTTAGTTCATATTTCCAACTTCGTATAATATTTAGTTTGCTTTCAAAAAGGTAAGTTCAATTTTGTTTATTTATTTATTTTTTTTTAAATGTAAGAATTTTCTTTTAATAAATGGGATTTTTTTTTTCTTCTTCATTTTCCTTACTTTAAAAAAATTGTTTTTAACATAAATTTATATAAGATTGATCTATATATTATTGAAAATGCATTAAATTATTTTAGAATACCTAGCGTTTTTAGTCAAGGTAGAAAATGTGGGAATTTTTGTGCAATTTGCCCAGTCTCTTTACAAATTATAAATACTCTTCACGCAAAGCATGAGCAACAAATCATGGTAAAGCTATAATTTAAAGCAAATGCTGTAAACTATTGCCGAGGTATTTTATGTAATTGGAAGTAAAGAAAGAGAAAAGATTACAAGGCATAAAAATAAAGGAAATCTAAACCCATTAAAAAAGTAACTATAAATTTGGTTTACCTTAACAAGAAGTTTTCTTATAAAACTTCGAAAAAATTTTTGATTCCGTTCTTTACGGTTTTCAACTTATTGCTATTCAATAATAAATGTTATGCGAAGATTTTTTATTCAAACTTTTCAAAATCATAACTTTAAGAGTAGTACGCATCATGAATCACAATTTAAAAGAGCAGATAGTGTCAATATAAGATATCATTCAAATTTATTTATCTAATATTTCAAAATAATAATTCAGACGTCTCATAAATATTGGTGCTCATTTTAAAGGTGGAGAGAATATAATTAAACGTTCCACCAAAGAAAATGGGGGTCGTACTGCAAACCGTAACTGATACAAGGGGTCTTAACGTTAGTAAATCAAATAAAAGAGAATAGTAAGAACCTGAATGTAATAAAAAATATTAAATTTTTTTTAAAAAAATAAAAAATATTGGAATTTTTGAATTGCGCATTTTTTAATGAACCAAACCTAAATCAATGGAGTTTTTCGATTGCTTTTTTCGGTGATTATCGCAACGAATTTCCAAAATCTTAAAAAATCCCAATATTTTTATTTCGACAGAATTATGATACGTGAATTTCGAATTTTGGTAATCACTTTTAAAGCTCTTCATTTGTGTCCAGTTTATAGTTAATCTAAGTGACTTTTCGATAGTATTTTATGAGGTTATTATCGGATTTACACGTGTTTTTTAAAATCGCGATCTCTTTTTAATGCATACATTACAACCACTCGCGAGTTTTGAATTGTGTAAATATTTATCACATTTGACCTGCTTTTTTTTGTTTCAATATTATCGTACTATTTTCTAAGTACTCTCTTTCTCTAGGTACTATTTCTGTATCGTTTCTCTAAGTACGTATATCTAGGTTTAACTCGTAACTCAGTTTTGACTTATACTCGTTTTTCTAAGTATCGTATCGTTTCTAATTTTTTTTTCTAATCACTATCTTTTCTCGGTTTAATTTTTTTCTATTGCTGTTTCACTTCTTATTGCTGCGCATTTAAGCATAATTTTGTAAATCCCGATATTTTAAATGTGTATTAATACGGCACTCGAATTGCGCATTTAAATTTGCCGCAAATAAAGGACACAAATCTGAGAGGCATCGCAAATCTAAAAGTTTTTTTAAAAATCGTTTTTCAATAGTTATTGATGCGATTTTTCACAGGATTTCGAAAATCTTGTTATTTTTAATCTGGTATTATAACGACTTGCGATTTTTGAATCAGGTATTTCAATAACTAGATATTTCCATATATTTTTTTTTAAATCTCAATATTTTTAATACAATATTATTAAATTTCGAACCTGAATTTTTTATACTGTTCACTGTTTTTAAAATTTGTTTCTAATTTTTGTAGCTAAAAAAGAGCTTGAAAAACCGTATTAAGATTTAACATTTATAAAATCTCTTATAATTCACTAAATATAAATGTCCTAAAGCTAAAAATATACCGAACTAAATCCCAACTGAATTTTGAATCTTATTTGTTGCTATAATGCGATAATTTTATTTTATACCATTTAGAATTTTAACATTTAAAGGACTTTAATTTTGCGCAAATGTATTACTAAGTTGATTGATGAAAAGAAAAAAAAAGAATTAAAATAATAAATAGAAAAATTTAGTATTTAAACGAGTTTAATTTCATGCAAATATTTTACTAAGTTGACTGATAAAAAGATTTGCGTCTTTCAGCACTAATATTTGTGTTCAGCACTAATATTTGTGTTAACATGTCTAGGTACTTGGATCTGCCGTCCTTCATTTAAGCACGGTGAATGGGTTGTGCACCCATTCACCGTGCAATCGATTTGCTTACATTTCTAGTTACAGTGTAAAAAATTAGTTAGAAAAAAAGAAATTTTTTTTGCGTGTAAAAGAAAAATTTTACGAATTATTTAAATGAGATTTTATCATTTAAAAAAAATTCAAGTTAGAATCAATAATGGAAATAGAAGATTTTAAACTGTGAAAGAAAAAAATTCTTCAAATTTCTTAATATTTTTTTTTTCTATTTGTTATTATAATTATAATTTGTCACCAATTATATATATATTTATATANTATTATAATCTATATATTATAATCTATAAATAAATATACGTGGTTGCTTCTCCTTTATCGTTGCTTTTTTTTTAATCAAGAGTCAATAGTTTTCAAAAAAGAAAAAAAATATTTTATAAAATAGATAATTATTATAATTTTATGTAAGAATATTTTGTTAATGTTAATCGAAAGGAAATGAAAGATCATCTGGACAGGAAAAACTATTATTTTCACTGTTATTTTACTTGTGAAAGTGAAATAGCTTTCGCAAAAAACTTCTCGTTAAATTCACAATTGAAAATAGCCCTTTCAACATGTCAATTCTTAATGCTGCTATAGATTTGCCGCTTGTATTTCCACAGTCTATAGATCGCTCCGCATGGTATGTTCTTTTCAGAAAATTTAACAGTTGATAATTTTCGAATTAATAATAGAATCTCGATTTTCTTTATGCGCTCATACCCCTTTTAAATTTTCCTATACATTCTTGTAATTTCAAATTTCTAAGTCCTTTTCTTTCTTTCTTTTTTTTTTTTTTTTTTGCAACTAAGCAAAATGTAAGACAAAGTCAACAAAGTGATATACCCCATCTCAATCATAAATCACTTAAAATTGAAGAACTTGTAAACAAACTGCTATTTCAAAAAATAAATAAAAAAATTCTAATGTTGAGTTTACAAAAAATGGCCCCTTTCAGCACGTTAAATTCCAACTCTGTAATTGTATTATTCCTGCAGCAATATTAACATTTTTGGTAGTTTTTGCGTTGCAAAACAAAATGCAACGTAACATTGAACACCCAAAAAATGGTGGCGAATTTTTAATTACAAGTAGAAAGACGTTATTACAAAATATGCTTAGATATTAGTAATCAAAATTAATGCTATTACATTTTCTAACATGAATTTTAAAGTTCATTTAGCAGGTACCCCATATATCTTGAGACATGAAAATTACAATTCGTTACGTTATTTTAATATTAAACTCGTAAGTTTAAAAAAATATATCCAACACACATACAGAAAAAAAATACAACGCACATTCAATAACAATATTAGTCTCACTTTGATTTTTTTTTCAATTGCCAGCGCACAAGATCAAAATTTATTCAGGATACTAAAGTTTTGTCTCCTTTTATTTTATATTATAAATTCGGTTTTCAATAACAGAGGCTAAGTTAAAAGGGTGGTTAATTCGACAGGTTAACTCTATGTATTCTAGTAGATTCATTTATTATTTTATGCTCTTTGCTAATGTGTGCTTAACTTGTAATACAATGCCCATCATTTCACGTTATTTTTAGTTGTTTTCTCACTAAGAAAGTTTGTATAACATATTTTATTAGCAAAAAAAAAAAAAAAAAATAAAAAGCGCACGAACGTGGATATATGCTATGTGATAGACAGAATTGTTTGTAGCAATTTTGAAAATACATGATTATTATTAATTGCATTGCTCCACAAAAACTTTAAGAAAAGTTTTAAAATACACAAAGTTCTTAACTCTTAAGCAAAAATAAATAAATAAATAAATAATAATAATAATACCGTTTTTGTTATTTATGGTCTTTAAAAGGTTTTTGGGAATTCATGTTAAATATACAAAAAAGTTAATTTTAAAATAAATACAGAAAAGTTTCACAACCTTCAAGAACTTGCGAAAATTTGAATGATATGTTGATTCAAGGATAG
This sequence comes from Parasteatoda tepidariorum, assembly GCF_043381705.1. Lineage (NCBI taxonomy): Eukaryota > Metazoa > Arthropoda > Arachnida > Araneae > Theridiidae > Parasteatoda > Parasteatoda tepidariorum. The sequence continues at coordinate 45,178,531 of NC_092210.1, read as the reverse complement.
AGTTTGGTTTTTCTTAGGTTTTCTCTATCAAAAAAGTATACCTTTTAGTTAATGAACTTTCAATATCTTTGTGTAATTTTTTACTCTATGCAAATGCTAGATCTGAATTTCCCATAGCTTAATCGTCCTGGATTAGAATTTTTTAATAACTCTTTTTTTTAATTATACAAAGATCTGTTTTTATTTCTAATTATAAAATAATGAGCTTATTTAAAAGCTTTCTGCTCCCCTTTGCATTGGTGTAGACCAGCGGTTCCCAAATGGTGTTCCGCGAATCCTTAGGGTTCCGAGTTAGTACTTTTTATAGCCAATGATGAGTTTTGAAACTTCTGAATATATTTAGATATACCTATAATTCATAATTTATTTAATCTTTAGGTTGCCTTTATGAAATTATTTCAAAGAAAATAAAAATGAAACGGAAGTGGTATTTTTTTAAAAGAAAGTATAGTATTTCTAATAACAATATAATGAACAAATAATCAAAATAGCCAAAAAATATTTCATGCGTATTTCCTATCACGCTTTTCAAAACAAAATACTCAATTCTTTAATAAAGAAATATGTTTGCCTAATAACCATTTTCAACAACAGTATTCATCTCGAAGTAAATCATAATTCGTTTATTTTATTCAGTTTCATTCATTCATTTTATTCAGTTTATTTCGTTCATTTTATTCTTTTATTTTATTTCATTCAGTTTATTTTATTCATTCATGTATATACACCAAAAACAAATTCCCAACCAGACTAGATATAGAACAAAGACTTTTAGTTTAACTGTCGGATATCAAAAGAAATTTAAAAATATCAATGATAAAATGATGAAAAATATTTACTCGTGTAATTAAATATTTTAGAAATAGTTTGTTTTATAGGTAACAATGTTCACAATTACCTTAATAAAATTTATGAAATCGGGGTTCCGCTGAAAGATGGTTCATTTTTTTAGGGTTCCGTAGCCGAAAAAAAATTAGGAACTGCTGGTGTAGGTTCAGTAAAATTAAAATCATTTTAGTAAAAATGCAAAGCTGAGTTTGTGAAAATGAAATAGAGTTTGTAGGTTAAAATAACAGAACAGTTTGGGGTTAAAATAACTTAGGCGCCTGCTTTTAAAAATCCGTATTTTTGTGTAAAATAAACAATTTTATATTGGCACACTAGCTGACAGTTTTTTTCTGTAAGTTTAACAGATATTTTTTACAGTGTTCTACCGCTAAATATTTAAAATTGGTATAAAATGAAAACAACGTAAAAATTTCAACATGAATGTTATGTGACATGGCATGGGATAAATTGAAAACGATTGGGGAAAAAAAAAAAGATTGTTCTTGCACAGTCTAGTATTACTTTCTGGATAGTTGTTCATCAAATGGGTGTTTATAGTAACAGTTTTCACTGGTGCTGTTGAACTATAATCGCCAAGTTCCGCTTGGATTGCAACGATTGACCGCTCTCTTGCCCTTCCAACTTCTTTGATACTCGGCGGGGCCACTGACTTCGTCGAGGTTGGTAGAACAAACGGAATCAGCGGTGAAATTTTAAGAAATAATGTCTGTATTTGATGCTCAGGATTAACAATACTTCATTTGCCAACTCTTCCCAAACGCTGTTTTCAAATTTCGTTAACTTCTTTTTTTCAGGTTCAGTTCCTTATTGGATTATTCAACAAATGTAAACAAGCAACTATTCAAACAACTTCTATGATATTTGAGTTCACATCACGAAGCAAATATTCTATTGTTTTTCCACAGACGTGTAATTTACAATTTTTTTTCTGCCTAAGTTTCATTTCTTGAAACGTGCGAGAATTTCATTTCTTGAAACGGAATTTTATGAACAATAAAAACTATTTAATGATGAATTAATGAGAGTGGTTGAATGAAAAAAATTTAAGGAAATAAAAATATCTTCTCAGATTTTTTATAAACTGAGAATAACAATAACTCAATACTGGCAAATTACATTAGAATACTCGCAAAGTACATTAGAATACTAGCTTGGTGTGTTCTGTTATAGTACATTTGTTAATACAGTTAGAAATTTTTTAATGTTCTCACATTCGAAGATTAAACGCTCTCTTTTTCCTAAGACAGTACATAAATGTTTAAACGCTTAAATATTGACCTCTGGAGTACGCTGTAAAAATAAATGTAAATTCTACAGAAAAAAAGGGATATTTTTTTCAGAAAAAAAAAACTTTTTAAAGATAAATACAGATCTTTCTGTTTTTGATCGTTACCCAAGCGCTGCAAAAAACTCTTTTTTTTTTCCCTTACAGATTTTTTTTCTCCGTATATTAGACTGTTTTCACAAAAAAAAATTTCTGTGCTTTTTATCCAAATCATAAACGGATTGAAACTGTCAATTCAAATTCTTCTTTTTGCCATACAGTTTGCTTACCGCAAAATAACTATCTTTTTTCAAATCAATTTACGATCACTTTCTACAGTTGTTTTCACTTAACAGAAATTATTTTATGTCTGCACATCATGTAAAAAAAATTGCGATTTAATTTAATCATTGAATCGATACTCTAACTTATCATTATCTATCTTTAGATATAATATTTCGGTGAGTTAAATTGCCAAATAATATATTTGTGCCGATATACTTTTAAACGCTTTCATACTTAAATATGATTTCAATAAGTAAGGCGTTTAATATAAATGCTGAAAAAAAAAACACAAATAATTAAATTCGAAAAAGATAAAACTTCTTTGAAAAAAACGCGCTAAGAAGCAGCAGAAATTTCAGAAAAAAGTATCAATACAAGAAACGAATGAAATAAAAATAAAAATATGACCACCGAAGCCGACGTCTTCAGGGGGTACCGGCCTTGGTAGCCATTAAAAACAAAACCATTTCTATTTGAGGGAGAAGCAAATGCTTAAAAAATCTCCCTCAGTACCCCGAGGTTTTGTATAGAGGTCCAGGAAAAACAAGATACATTCAAAATAATTAAATTAAGAAAAGAAAATCAATCAAAATCATCAGAAAAACTCACTAAGTCACAGGTCAAGCATCAACTTCAAAAGCAAGTAGAGGAAAAGAAAACACTAAAAACTGAAAAACCAACGTCCCCTATTATAATGCGCAGAAGAAGTTTAAAATGAAATGGAAAAGGTCAGGAAAAAGAAATACGTAGACAATACAAGAAAGTTTAAGATTTTTTTTCATACTATAACACTAGAACCACGGTTAGCTAGAGAATAGAGCGCTCGCCTACCGATGAGGTGATCCAGGTTCAAATCCCAGTGGTTGGTACGAATTCTGTATACAGTGCTGATGTAAAATATCTTCAGTGGTAGACAGATCATGGGTCAGAATCCATTTACAGTGGGGCAAACCGTGGGAAGTTTTCCTCTATATGTAACGGGTTAGTTCCATCAAAAAGTCCTCTACAAAGACTAGTTTGTTCCAATGCTTGATACAGGAGTTCACTTGTTTTCTAGGTTGGGTTCAAAATTACAAGACGACGGTACTGAACATTGATAGTCGTAAACTCAGAATTGGATCAGCTGTTCAATGCCGGTTATAAAATAAAATAAGGTAACCATGCTATAGTTATCGTGGCTCTAGGGACAGCGCTCGTGTGTTAATAAGATAGCCTGGGCTCGAATCGCCCGCGTTGACTGAGCTTGCACAGACTATAATGCTGGAATAGTTATTATATAGTTCTTTTTGTTAATATGACTGAGTTTTTTGTGAAAATAAGAGTTTTTTTTTGTTGTTAAAATACCAGAGTTTGTTGGTTAAAATAACAGAACAGTTTTAGGTTAAAATAACAGAAAGTAACTTGTGCGCCTGCTTTTAAAAATACGCATTTTTGTGTAAAATAAACAATTTTATATTGGCACACTAGCTGACAGTATTTTTCTGTAAATTTAACAGATATTTTTTACAGTGTACTACCGCTAAATATTTAAAAGTGGTATAAAAATGACAACAACGTAAAAATTTCAACATGAATGTTATGTCACAGTATAATATTTTCAAGAATTAATAATTTTGATATCGAGAAAGTGTGAAATTATCTTAATTTTCTCAGAAGAACTTTTTTAAACAGCAATTCTGCTAATCTTTTAAAGAAAATTTTGTTTTAGGGATCACTTACTTTTAAGTACCCATCGTAGATTAATTTCTTTAGTGTTTTTTTTTTTATTGTGTGAAATTACGTCCATTACATATACTTTGAGTTTTGGATTACATTGACATATAACATTTCTATTAAATTCTTTGTGAAGAAATTGAGATGTTGCTAATGATGGATTTGAACTGTGGTTTAAAAATAAATAATTTTTTCCTCGTAAATATGCGAAAAAAGCAGAATTTTGAAAACAATAAAAATGAAGTCAAGTTTCAAAAGCTGGAAATAAAACTTGAAGCATTGAAAAATTTATTATTAAGAGCATTGAATAATGACTCGATTTTGCTACAACTATAATTTATGAAAAAAATAAAAAATTCGATGCGTTGATACTCGATTCGTATACGTTGTTATAAGAGCTGAGATGTGAGAGTACGTCCATGTGATCTTGAGTCGCTAGAGTCAGAAATGCTGATTTTATATATGATGCCCAGGGCTGCGAAAGCAGAATCGCATGATCGCATACATGTGAACTTGGGTTGCTAGAGTCAAAAGTCATCATCATCATCATAGTTGGCCAGACAGTCCAATGTGAGCCAGTGCCTTCCTCTGAAGATTTCTGGACGACGACTTCCGATTTTTCTTTGATCTCCAATTATTTTCATTAATTGCGAGAAAATCAGACTCCACTGAGTCAGCCCATCTCAAACGCGGCCTTCCCCGCTTTCTTTTTCCAGTGGGTCTAAAATGCAGTATCTTTTTTATTGTGTTGTCGTCACTCATTCGAATCACTTGGGCGATCCAATTAATTCTATTTATTTTTATGTATTTAATAATATCAGGTTGTTTATAAATCTTGTACAGTTCAAAGTTAAATCTCTTTCTCCAGTTATTGTTTTCATTTACACCACCAAGTATACCCCGCAAAATCTTTCTCTCAAATATTGCGATACAATTTCCCTCGAGTTTTGTCATTGTCCAAGCTTCAGAAGTTTCAGAAGTGCTGGTTTTATATATGATACCCTTGACTGCGAAGGCAAAATCATGTGATCGCATGTATTTTATCTTGGATTGCTAGAGTCCAAAATGCTGGTTTTATACATGATACCCTTGGCTGTGAAGGCAGAAACGCGTGATCGCATATGTGCGATCTTGGGTTGCCAAAGTCAGAAAATCTGTTTTTTTTCTTCACATTATTATTTTTTTTTATTATTTTTTTTTGTTATTTTTTTTTATGATTCCCTGCTGTTCCATATTTTCCTTTTACTAATGAGATTTATCATACTTTTTAAATCTCTTGTTGAAACTGTCTTTGCTGCTTTTTTTAACGGAAGTTTAATTACAAAAATGTTGTTGTTGAAGCTCGTTTCGATGACAATCGAAGTAATATTTGAAAGGGAATATGGGTATGAAATCCAATCATTGTTTCGCAATGATTGTTTAGCAATCGTTTTTGTTGTTTCTTCATGATAAAAAAATGCCACATAGATAAAAATTAAAAATCAGTCTATAAAAATAGTGAAAACTATTTTGGTGTATTGATTAAATGGTTTGGTTTCACAGATTTAGTTCTTAATTTTATAACTACGAACAAGATTATAATTCACAAAATTAAAGAATAGCGTACCTTTTATTAAAATTTTAATTTTAAAGATCTGAAAAGAAAAGTGAAAATATTAAAGTCATTTTGCTGGTACACAAAATGAATTATAATTTTTAAGGAGGAAATGCATAGAGAAGTCTACAGATGAGATAATTTTTAAAGAGAAATATACAAAGAAATTGAATAGGAAAATGTTTGTTTACCGTTTCTTAGGAGAATATCATAGATTTCTTTTTATTTACTTTCCTTTCTTTTTTTTTAAATACATATCGCTTTTTCCATCTGTGCTATCTCTCTGACTATTTTATTCTCTCAACATATTTAACCAACTTCTCTACTTTATTATCCTCTACTACAAAAATACTTTTTTTTTTACTGTACTTCAAAAAACACCCCCTTGAATGGTAAAATTTAATCTTAAATTAAGAGTAAAGATCGAATCAAAACTTAACCAATCCTGAATTAGAAAGGGGAGCTTAAACAATTTACTCACTCATTGAGCCCAGCTGGTCCAAAGTTTTCTAAAACTCCTTAATTGGAGCTTTTCCCTCAGTTGGATAAAAAGAAAGGAAGTATCCTTTCTTTCTTTTTTCTAATTTAATTCCGAAAAACAAATAATTTAACTTTTTCCTTAATTTTTTTCTATCGCTCTGTTTTTATATTTTGTGTACACAAGATTTTTGACTGTTAGAAGAGAGGAATCCTTTTAGAACCACGCTTAACTAATCTTCTAAAGATGTTTCGATCATTTTATATTCGAATTCTATAATTTCGATTTGTATAAAGATCTCTTAGAAAAGACGAGATTGTTACTTTTCCATTTCATTTATATGATAAAATAGAAAACAAGGTTTTTAGGTTTCAATATTAAAAGTAAATTTAAAAAGAAAATTTTCATATTTAGTTTAAGAAGACTGGAGTATCCCTGGTGCAGAGCACTGGGCGATTTTTCCGCTCACCCCAAAAGACGGCCCTACAAACGTGGGTTAAACTCTTTTAAATCCGTTCAAGACTGTGATTACATATGCTTAATCACATGGATTTTGTTTTTACGGTATACTGCAGTGTTTCCCAAAGTGTGGTACGCGTACCCCCAGGGATACGGGAACAATTTAGCAGGGGTACGCTTTCTTATGCGAAATATCTTGCAACAAACGAAAATTTCAAAAAGTTTTATTTAAAAGCATGAAAATTTGCTATTACTTATTTTTCTATTAGCTATTTTTTGCAGAGTTAACAGTTAATAATTAGTGGTGTCAACTGCCAGTTGTGATTTTTAACTTTTGTGCTATTGTTTTATAGTAAAAAATACATTCATTTCTTTATTAGTGGTACACAGCTTTTACGAAAAATTTAGAAAGGGTACGCAAGAGTCATTAAGTTTGGGAAACACTGGTCTACTGTATCATATATGAAAATAGAATTTTTACTCCAGCGGCCCGTTATCACACGGACGTGATCTCAAATTGGTATCCTTGCACTACATATTGTATTAGTACGTATAGGTACGCTTTAGTAATGTATACTCTTGAAGTATACGTACTAAAGGAGTATTTAGCACTAGGGAAGAGAATCTTCCTACGTTTACCGGTTTCGAACGGATTAAGAAATAAAAATTTCTTCTCTCCTTTTCTTTTTATCAACGGTGAAGAGATCTTCATCGATGATAGAAAAAAAGGAGAGGACATCATTCGAGGACATCACAAATTCCTTTTATTCTTTTCTCAAAAGATGAGCCATCCAATATCAAGAGAAGCTCATGTTTTTTTTTCTTCTTCTTCTTGGTCGGCACGCAACGATAAGTAGAGCGATTAAAACAAGAAACCAATAAATAATTTAACTCTTTTGTTCCCTCGTATAAGACGACCCACGCAACTGTTGATGGTTTTATTGTTCCCTTGGCACACGACTGATATTGAACTGGAAGAACGCATTTAGTTAATTTCCGATAACATGCGATTCTTTTTTAGTAACGGAATGAAATGTGAAGCAGACCGTGATGAATTATGTGGGTTTGTAAAGTCGCTGTAGTCTTTCCACGTGAGAAGCTCGTCTATCATCATTTTAAACAAAACACAATATCAACAATAAATGATTTTTGTTTGCATGGAATTATCTGCGTAAAAAAAAAGCGTGTAAATCGAGGATACTTTAACTCTCGTATTTTGCTACTAACATTACAGCATAAAGCATTGGAATTTAATGTTTTATAAAGTTGTAACATTTATTAATTGTATTGTATTCTAAGCCTTATTATTAAAATTTTATTTCTTTTGAGGTTTTATTTTCTTTATTAAAATAATTATTAGTTTTATATTACTTATTAAAATAATTTTAAATTAATAATGATCTTTATAATTTTTTTAATAATACCGTATACAAAATTGGGTGCAGTTGCATTAATAGGAATCAACCGCCGATTCACCTCGAAGGGTGTTCGGTGTAAACGGAAACCCGAAGTACGAGAACGGTGCTACCCCGCAATAGTTGCACTAAAGTATATTACATAATTACAGAGTGATGTTTTCTATCTGTTCAGAGCTACAGATACACTTAAAATATGAAAGGTCGAAGAATGTAGCAAAATTAAGCACTTTTTATAGGGTGCAAAATAAAAATCACATTTAAAATGATTTATTTATCATTTATAATTTATTACTGAATACTGCTCTGGTTCAGGTCAAAGTTACGACCTGTGAATGGAAATCTGGTGTGTGAATGTATCCTTCCTGTAAAATTGGATGTGACGTATGCATGTTATTTCCGGATCATCCTCAGGGATGTTTCCCAGATCGTCTCCAATAGCTCATTGCGCAGCTGTAGGGTGACGTAAATAAAAGTACCGTTAACTTTATGGTTAATTCATACTAAGTCATCTATGCAAGCTATAAGCTAGTCTTAGATTTCGCACATTTTCCACAAATCATCGCTTAATTTTCTAGTACACTTTGGAGGAAACGAAAACTTACCCTTTAATGGACAACAAATAAGTTTGAAATTAGAAATGAATTCATTTTATTCTAATAAAATGTTTTTCATTAGGATAAAATAACACATTTATACGTAACGTTATGAAATGTATGGGACTGGATGATTTCAATTATTTTAGTTCTAAGTCTAAAAATTTGCATCTGTTGATTGTTAAAAAAAATCAAATTTGGAAAGTTTAATATTTACTTGAAAATTAGAGACCTCTTACAAAACTATTGATACAGTTTGAAATGCGTCACATGAAAACAAATTTTTGTTTTCGGATGTTTAAATTTGACGAATTATAGAATACGAACTTGATGAAATAAATCGCCTTTTCGATCTCTATCAGAATAGTTTTTTTTTCTTTTTTCGAAGGGTTCGAATTTCATGTGTTGAAGAACATGTTTAAGTATCGTTATTCTACATGAAAATTGACAATGCTTCAAAATGTTTTTGTAAAATTCCTATTCGAGTTTAAACTGTTCGGAATCCATTTTAATAAAATATCCTGGAAAAATTTGATTGCAATAAATTTAACTTTAAGAAACAAATTTAATCTGCACAACAATGTAAGCAATTGCAAGATCAACCAAATCTCTGGTCCGAATTTCGACTTTTTTAAACGCGTTTATTTATTATTTTGTACAATATTCCATTGAGAATTTGATGGTTGATAATTTATATTCAAAATCAATTACATATTTCAAATGTAAAGTGTGTACATTTTTAAAACAAAAGTGTTCCATTTAAAAAAATAAAAACATTTAGTAGAAGCAAAATCACCAAGGTTGATTTATATACTAAAAGCAGCCTATTTATTATTTGCAGACAAAAGAGAAATGCTACTTTCGAAGGCGACGCTTTTTATGGCATTTAGCTTTTGTTTCATACAAGTGTTATGTTTTTAGAACAGGGAGAAAAGCTACAAAACAGAAGGTAATATGCCTGGGTGGGTGATTCATGCGATGATATAACAAAACACATCTTTCACAAATTCCATGGACACCTAACTATGAAGGACAATGACGGAAAATATCTTCACATATTGTGAGGTTTTGTATTATATTTCTGCGTTTGCTTTTGAAGAATGTTTTGAGGCGCGTAGGATGGAACACCTACCGTGTTTGATGGTGACGGAGTTCACTCAATAATCAGAAACTTCGTAAACTCTGTAGGTTGAGTTGAGAGGTATTTTCAGCATTCTTAATTAAGAGGATGAATGAATAACATTTATTTCGTATTACCTGACAGAGCGGAAGTTATTCGGGCGTGTTATTCCAAATGTCTACCAAGATGGATACAATATATCTTGCCGTAACTGATTCGTGGGTAAGTTTATTCGCATCATTGATTTACAAACCCAACATAATGACTATTAAATCCGTGTTTTATGGCTGATGTACAACTCGTGGAATGTATTTAATGTTTAGATTCATGCTTGTTGAAAGGGCATGAGTTGTTGGGTATGTAAAAAACGTTAAAAATGACATTTCCGTATAATTTATTCTTTGGCTGTTATAATGCATTTCCTGTTTCTATTAAGTAAAGCTTTAAATGTTGAAAGAAATATTATAGCTATATTTTAATATTTAAATAGCATTAAAAGAAGATGTAAATATTGAAATTAGGTCTTATTGATTACAGTAAATGTTTAAATTTATTAGGCAACCAGTTTTGTATTTTTTTTTAAACGTTAAAATCAATAAATGAAAAGGAATATCATTTAATCCTAAATGTAATTCTTTTAATGCAGCCTATTACAGTGTAGGCTGTTTGATTAATCTCTTCCCGTCTGTCATGACAACGAATCAAAATTTTTTAAATGAATAAAAATAAAAGTGAAGGATATCATTGTTTATTTTCTTGCGATGTATAAAGTATTCAGATATAAATTATCCACATGGAACAGATTTTTATTTGTTTAGTTCCGTTGAAAATTGTAAACATATATTCATGATATATATTCTGGATAATCATGACTTTTAAGACTTAAACAGAGATTAACTATCAACAAATATTATTTTCGCTTAAATATTTTAGTATTAGAGAATTTAGGTTGAACCCAATTGCGAGAAAGTTATTTTTCTTTAAAAAAACTAAATTTACAGTGTTGTATTTTTACCATTTCATAATACGTATAAGGCGGTGCAAATTTTAATAATGTTAAAACTGATGGGCTTGGAGCAATATAATTATTAGTCGCATTTTCATATTGTTTTGGAGAAAATTTTTTGTATAAATGCACCACGAATTCCAAGACAATGATAAGATATTTCTGTATCTATGCTGTTATTTTGATAGAAATTCCGGGAACTTGTAAAGTATCTCTCTGGAAAAAAAATATTAAGGGAAAGTATAATGTAAAACTTTAATGCGAGGAAGTGTGATTTATCACTAATTTAAACATTTACACTAATCAATTCTTTGTTTGTATCACTAAGACCTAATTATTATATTAATTTTAAGTTTAGAAATATTCAAATTTATTCTCTTTTAAGTAGAATTCTTTCCCTAAGTAATTAAAATTAGATCAAACTTTCTTTTTTTTAAAAATGATTGGTCAGTTTATTAATTAGCTGCTTATTCATCATTAAGTTCAAATTATTTTATTCTTTAGAACATTTTCCATTTTTTTAGAACATTTATCTTTCAATTTAAAATTCCACAATTCCAAATTGCATATAAAACAGAATAAAAAGTTTTAATGACTATCACTTTATTTATATANTATATATATAGATATATATAATTCTTTTTTCAAGTTTTTTTTTTAGTGTCATTAATAGCTATGCTATTTAGAAATACAGTCCTATTAAGCACACACATCTTACAATTTAATCATTTTGCGAAAAAAGTAGCTATTATTAGGTATTTTGATCAAAAAATTTCCTTCAAATTCTATTTATAGAAATCGAGAACGAAAACCGATAATTGCTCCTTCTGTCAATATAGGTTATTTGCCACTCAGAATCTTAACCGAGTAGTAATTATCCTTATAAAAGTAAAATAAAATAAATAACAGCGATGATGTAAACTGACTATATTTCTTGATCATTAAAAAAGTTATCTTCCTTTTAATATGAGTTTCCGAAACTGAGAATTTTAGCTTTTTAAATAACCAAGCTAAAATATAATTTTAATAAGTTTTAAAATTATTTAAGATAATAAATGATCATAAACACATACAAATGTTTACAATGAAATTCAATATCAATTTTAGCATAATATTTTACTGTTTTTAAAAATCGTTTTTTTAATATAAATTTAATAAAAGATATAAATTATTTTAATTATTTTGCATTCGCATTTCTTTTATCAGAATTAAGTTGTTTACTTGAAACAACGAATTTTGTTTACCATATCTTTATTTTTTATTGTTTTAAAAGGTTTTACTTTGATATTAAAAATGGAGGCACCATTTATTTCTGATGTACAATTTATTTTAAGCACGTGTTCATGATAGAATTCTCATGATATAGCATGTATGAAATGGCTTGAGGTGTTGTAATTATAAGTTTTATTTTTAAATTGTCAAATATTCTTTGGTGAAACATATCACTTTTAACTAGACAATAATATGCTTCAGTGTTTAGTTTCCCTAAATTACATCCAAAGGAAATTAAGCACTCTTGTAAAAGAGCCTATCTGGAAATTATATTAAGGAGCAGTTTGATATAAGCATTTCACCTTTGGAAAAAGTATGGCTTTATTTTTTTCCAAGCCTTTAATATCAGATATAAGATCATAAGATATAATTGTGGTAAATGTCGATGAGCATCATTTTGTGAAATTATGCTTAAAATATTTATAAACTCGAATTCTTTCTGTATATTATCAGTAGTTCTCACGTCATTGCTGCTATCTGTATTTTGTATTATCTTTTTATGAAAGTTCATTATGTTATAGAAATATTATGTTACTAAATAAACAAGGCCGACTTGTTTGAAAAGTTCAAGAAGCTCAAATTCTAAGATATAAGATAATTCATCAAGAAGGTTAAAAAAAAGTTATTCAAAATTTAAAATTTCAGAGGAACACCTAAAACTTAAATTTGCTTTAAAGTAAAATATATATTTTTGTACCTTTCAAGGGATATTTTTTAAACTTGCATAATTGAATCCAGGCAGATATATTGAAAAAAAAAACGTATTCGATACATTTTCGGTAGCATCAATATTTTGATTGTTTCTATTGAACTGTTTAAGGCTTATAGTTAAATGTGAATACACTCTGCTATAGTTAATTGCTTATAGTTAAATGTGAATACAGTCTGCTATAGTTAAATGCTTATAGTTAAATGTGAATACACTCTGCTATAGTTAAATGCTTATAGTTAAATACACTCGAAAAATAAAAAAGTTTGAGAAAATGTAAGAAAGTATAATTCTCCATAATTAAAATAGAATTAATATTTAGTAAATAATAAAAGAAATTGATCATAGCTAATTTCGTTTATTAGCTCACATTCTGTATAATTAAAAGTTATGTTTTATTTTTGACTGTACAATTTTTTTGATTATAATTTTTATGGGATAACGCTATAGAAGGGCTGCGCTTATTGCTAGAAATTTAGAGAAAGGAATTTTGCTTCCGTAAGCCCCGTAAAAATATACTCTTATGAAATGAACTGAGGTGAAACAATTTCTTATATTTATAATAAGTTTATTTTTTAAATTATGTATTTTATGTGCGAAAAAGAAAACGAAAATACCGGTAAATCAATTTTACAAGCACTTTATGTAGCAAACTATTTTATATTTATATGATTTTTATTTTACATCTAAAATCCATATGAAGTATGACTAAAATCAAAACGTACTTCTTTCACAAGTGTATGGTTGCCTCGTTACCAGGATATCAATGCACGTCGAAGATTTTTTAACACTCATTTCTTCATTTTTAAGGAATGTAGATCATGACTTGCAATTCATAAATTTTGTTAAGAAATACGAACCGCTGCATGTGGTTATGCATTTCCCTTACGAAATTTTCCCATTCATTTATTTATGCATAAGTCAGCCTGTAAACACCCTATTTATCATACCTCCAACGAAGACGCTTGGTTTAATTAAATAAGACGTTTGTTTGATTGCTTTCTGCCCTAACCAGAAATTTGCAATTCAACAAAAATCATTGTAAGTTAACAAAAACAATAACTCACAAGCATGTTAGTAGCAATTTGTTTATTTAAATATCGATAAACAATTATCTATCCACATTCATGCTTCATATGCAAGATTTCGAAAAACTGAAATCAAAATATCTTTAATATCTCATCTTTAAAAATATCTAATTAACCTAAAATTGTTCTTCTATTGGTATTTTGACATTTTTGTACACATCGAAATGTAATGAGGTTCACATTTTCTCCAACTGTTCATACGATACTTGGTTGAACCATATGATTACACTTTTGAAACTTTATTATGAGATTATCACGGATTAACATGATTCAAGTTGACATCTTAATTATGGTTGTAGCTAATTCCTAAGAATATGGTACACATAATATAGTTCAGAGCTGTACCGATTTTTCCAAGACTGTAAGAAATAGTCGTCCTTCAGACTATTTGAGATTTTTTTTTTTTATATTGCTTAAAAAATGCCATGTTGAAAAAAAAACAATTTATTTTTTTATTTTTTTAGACTACTTGTCCTTTTTGGAGAGCATCGAAAATAAAAGAAGCTGCTAATTATCTGGGATAAATCGAAATACATAATTTTTACATTTTTAAAGGCTACTTCTTGTCTTTGGAAAGCAGAAAACATTTTTTTTTTTTGATTTACAGTTATGAATGTTCAACTCCGTAATTTGCACCTCTGAATTAAACCCAGAAAACAAGTGAATTCTTGTATTTAGACCAACTACCCTTAGTGGAGGATTATTTCGATGGAAATAACTCGCTTTTGAGTTACATGGGGAGGAAAACCTGACATGGTTAGCCCGTGAGCAAAGGGATTCTAACTTATGATCCGTCTACCACTTAGGGTATTTTGAGCCAATGCTGCTGTCAGTGCGAGTAGAGAGCAGAATTCAAATCGACCAGCCATCGCTCGAATTTTACCTCACTGGGTTACCTCTATCCATTGAGCCACTACAGCTCTTAAATATCGATTAAGCATTTTTTTAGAAAGAATTTCAAAGTTTCGTTTATTTTTTATATTACATGCTACTTTAGAGCATCTAAACTCCCCTGTTGTTAAGGAATTCTAGTTTTAATGTAATGCATCTGAATCTAAAATCATTTGAAATCTAAATCACTACACAGTATAAAAGGTTTTTTTTTATTACCGTCGTTGAACAGCTGACCCGAATTTTGAGTTTACGGTTATCAATGTTTAACTCCGTAGCCTTGCAATTTTGAACCCAATACAGAAAACAAGGGAACTCCTGGATAACTTGGAAGACTTTGCGACTCCGATAGATTTAACGTGCACCAGTCACCATTTAACAGATGAAGATTCTTCGGCCGTTAATAAGAGGTTCCCAATCATTCAGGAGATCGGTAAATTTAATTTAACTTTCTGCTTATTTCGCTGTATCTTAGAAACTTTTAAGCGAATGGAATGCATGTCATAATGTGTCATTGCGGCCACCACGATATAAAGCTCCCTATTACTTCCTTGACTGGAGAGTACAGCTATGGTGGTTACAGCATCTTACTCCGATACCGTAGGTCCTTGGATCAAATCCTGCTGGCAGTCAACGAACATCTCTCTCGCACATTTCTCACTCCTCATCGCTTTTGACACTATGCAGCAGGTGGGTGACCACTTGGATCAGTCTGCGTAGGGACCGAGGTGTGTGGTATTGGTCCTCGTTAAACTGTTCTACCGTAAAGTGCTCGACTTCGCGTGCAGGTCGTCGGGGTACCGAAGCGGGGATTCCATCCCCTCTGCGGAGGATCAAAATTGTGATGGCATGTCTTCGGATCATCCTCAGGGATGTTTCCCAGACCGTCGCCAATAGCCCATTGCTCAGCTCTAGTGTGACGTAAATGAACAAATCAAAATCAAATCAATCAAATCATTGACACTATGCATTTTGCTCAAAAAGGAGTTTATACTATTTTAATTTAGAATACAATAAGTTTTCAAATTCGACTACATATTCCGGAGCTATTTTGACACATTTTAGTTCAGCTTTGAGAAACCGTTTTTTTTTTTACTGTGTAATAAACATAATCTTGAAAAATATTCAATGTATGTACATACACCACATGACTGTATGTTTTAGGCCAGTTATGCATACACGTGAAATATTGCAATCTGTAAAATAATTTATTCCTCTGAGCCCCATTACAGAGGTTCGTGGAAACCAGAGGCAAACTACTGTAAAGAGGAATGTAATAAAGTAAAAACTGCAGGAAGGAAAAACTTAGTTATATTGAAAGGAAAAAAATTTGAATAATTTATTCATAAAAATCTAAATATGTATTTTTAATTTATTTTTATGCAATTTTTCGTGAAAAGTATTCTGTGGTAAAAAATTTGTTTTCAACGAAATGTTTTTAGTTTTCCTTATATCGAAAGAAAAATTATTTAAATTTTAATGATATAAAATTTTATTATTAAATTTGTTAGGAAATTATATTTTATTCTTCATAAAATATTTTGTTGAAGACCAAATAAAAAAACTTTATTTTATGCTAAAATAATAACAGTAATAAATTAAAAGTTTTAGTGTTCTTTCCCTGGGGGTTGGGAGTACCTGTTTGACTATAAACAAGACAAGCATTAGAAATAACCCCGTTGGTGAGTTGTTTGGTTCTCTGTGATTTAGAATGCCATTTTGTAGTTTAATTTTATTAATAAATATCAAAATCTCCAATTATAAACAATTTTTTTCCCCCAAGTGTGGCATGTATTTGTTACAGCTAAAGCTTGATAGCTCATAATATGCGCATTACCTAGGTAATCTGCAGATCATCTAGGGCGATACATTAAAGTGCGGAATCAAGATTTTTCTACAATTGACCTAGATAATGTTAGCATTAACGGTTTTCATATGGTTAAAGTTCAAAAGTTTGTTTCTCTCTTTCTATCAATTAATTTGTTAATTGTTTGTTCTTTAATTTATTGATAACACACATTATGTTAATTTAATAGTACAGAAATGTTGTTGTTCCGCCAAAGTTCTTATTTTCACTTTAACGATTGCCAATTAGGTAAAATGCAGATTATCTAGATAGTTTGTAGAATACCTGGATAGTTTGAAAAGGGAAGCACTTTTTTGGTATTTAACCGGATCACCCAAGTTAATCTGCACAATAGCTAGATAACCTGTAAAATTACTGCTTTCCCTTCATTAAAATATGAAAATTTGCATGAGTAAGTGTTGCAATATATTGTCACTGTAATAAGGTTTGTATGTACATCGATTGCAACACATAAATTTCACACTGAATGTAAGCTAATGTTATGTTAAAAGACTTAAAAGCAGGTGAAGGAGCTGACTCTATTGTATGTTGATCTTTAATTACAATATTAATTTCAAGGTTACTCTTTGAATAACAAAGAGATGAGTGTTTTGCTTCGGGGCGTCAGCGACTTCTAACAATTGCGATTTCCTTTCTCGCCACGCTTCTTTTTTAAACGAATTGTCTTGTAAGCTGCTTCCAGAATCAGTAAATGATGTCACATTAATTACTTACTAACCACTACACCTTGTCTATGAAAGCGCAGGAAAAACAAACGAGCTTGCTTTTGAGCTGTCAACTAACCTACATTAATAGCCACAAGCAATTGATCACAATAAATGTCAATGAGTCCTTTTCCCTGTCGTTTGTTGTCATTGGTCAAAATAACACAGCGAGAAGAACTTCGATGATCAACTTTAGAAGGCAATAATGACTTTCACTGTGACTTTTAGGAGGGTAAGGGATATTTTGTCGTTTATTTTGATATTAAAATTTTGTCAAATTGTCTATTTAGTAAAAAGAAGTATTTAAAAGTTAAGAATTAAGATTTACACTGAGAAAAAAAGTATGGTCTAACTGTCAGAATATGATAAATTTAACACGTTTCTGGATCACCAAAAAGCTGGGTAATTTTTGCTGATTCGTTTTGGTAATGATTTTGGTAAAATTAACAGTAAAATATGATTTAACAATACGTGAAAAATTTTGATAAATGTGGTAAAATTTGGTAATTTTTTAATGATACCTTAACAGCATGGCATAAAAATCATACAATCATAATCATACAACTACTCGAACCATAGTGTAGTAATGCCAAAAAACCCCAAGGGTTTTTAAGTCAGGCTGTCAATTTGAATGTCAGTGTTGCCAAATGACGCATAAAATATAAGTTTTTCACCTATATGCAATGTATTTTTACTTTTCAAACAATTTTTAAAATCAACAAAATTAGTGAATCAGTTGTGAGCAAAACTATATGTACTACGAGTAAAAGAATTATAAGATCTAATTTATGATAAATTCCATTTTATTTTTAAATTTGAATGGATTTTTCCTAGTCATAATGCATGTTATACAATAAATGAAAAAAAAATTTGTTGTTTCTTTCAGTGTTAATTTTAATCACGAAAATAATAATAATAATTAAAAAAAATAGAATTCGTATCTTTAAGTAAGCTATATTAAAAATCCTGATTGTGATCTTTTTTTTAACACAAATGATTACACAAATATTTTAGCACAAATATAACACAAATATTTAACACAAATGTTTGATCATAACACTATTATTCCATCTCAAATGTTTGATCATACGCAATTATTTTATTACAAATGTTTGATCCTAAGACATATGTAAACACAAATGTTTGATCACAGCGCAATTGTTTTAACACAAATATTTGATCATAACACTATTTTATCTCAAAGGTTTGATCATACGCAATAATTTTATCACAAATGTTTGATCATACGCAATTTTTTTAACACAAATGTTTGATCATAACATAAATAAAAACACAAAATGTTTGATCATAACACAATTATTTTAACACATTGCTTGATACCACAATTATTTTAACACAAATGTTTGATCATAACATAAATAAAAACACAAAATGTTTGATCATAACACAATTATTTTAACACATTGCTTGATAACACAATTATTTTAACACAAATGTTTAATCATAACGCAAACATTTGGTCTTGCATTTATTGCTTGTATTTTAAAGCTATAATTATGTAGTTGCCTGCATCTGGATTGTGCCATTCAGTTGCAGAATCAGCCATCTTCAGAAAAAGTTGATTTTCTGCAACACTTAGCCAAAATGAGGTAGAAACTGAGACTTTTTGGTTCAAAAAACATTAAAATAGCGTGTTTTGGAATACTTTATAAGGAGAGAGGAGCCTTTCTTTTTTTTATTTGGCTGGATTTGCAACTAAATTCGGAGTTTCGTGTTAAGCCAATATTTAAATTTTGCTAACTTTAAGGTATCCGCTTGGTTTTGACAACGAATATAAAATTGAAAGAAAACTAGTTTATATTTTATATTATGGGTAAAAAACTAAAAATAAAAAATTATTATTAATTTATTTTTTTAAATTGCCATATTTATATAAAATTCTTTTGCATATACGCGAAACACTGTAAAACAATTCTATCGCCCAAAACAAAACAAAGAAAAAATACTTTGAGGATTTTATTTAGAAAGCTATAAACTATACGTTTTGAGCGATTATATTAAAAGTAAGTGCATATACTACTGTGTTAGGGATCAATTTTAGCTAATCTTTAACAAAAGCTAATTTTTAAGAAATTGCCGCACGTGTGTTTGCGAAAAATCATGCTCAAAAAATAAAATTCTACATTTTTCTTCTAGTCTGTAGATCAAAACGTGCGCTATAATCATAAACACTATTATTATGTAAACAATTGTTTTAAAAATGACATGAGTTACCGTGTTTAAGGTGTTTGAAAATGTGTAAAAACCTGATTTTGAGATAAACGCATTTAAGGACTTAAAATCACTAGTCTGTCCACTGTTATCACCTTGCACAAAAACTGCTACTATAACTTTGTAAAGAATTGGGAGTGTTTTTGTTTACTGTGGGAAACTGAATCCTACCATATGGTTTTCTTGTCAATAAAAATGCACCGACAAAAATGGAAAACTGTGTTGTGCTTTATGATTAAATGTTGTACAAAAAAGTGTTTTTGTTATTTTGATAAATGTTCTTCTTTCAATTTCAGGCAATGAGTGAATTTGAAAAAATCAAACGAAGTTATTCGAAACGGGGCGAGTTATTCGAAGACGCTGATTTTCCTGCAACACAAACATCAGTATTCTATCATCAAAAGCCTCCTTTTCAGTTTTCCTGGAAAAGACCAAAAGTAAGCTGTTTTTTTGAGTGACCTTGCGAAATATTTAAACTAATGCATACTTATGAAAAAAATAATTTAAAATTTTATTTTAGCAATTTTTTTTTTCCTATGAATTTTCTTATTAAGAAAAATGTTTAATAAATATACGTTTATCAAAATAAATAACGCGCCTTATGAGTATTAGTCAAATGGAATGAGATTTGAATTGCAAAATGTTTTCATAAACATTGTAATATATTACATCGGGTATTTTTAACTGTTCAGTTAAAAGAAATATTTTAGTATTTTTATGTATTTCTGTTTAACTTATTTATTAAATTTCAACTTATTTGTTATGTTTCACTTTAATTATAAGTTAGCAGTTTATGATAGTAGATCTTTCCATGCAATTGAACACACACAACAATAAAATTATATACATCATTAAAATTGGCATGACAGCCCACAGTGAGACCTGGCCTTCTTAAAGATTCTCTTCCGTTCTGACCTGTTCTCAGAAACGGTTTTCCAGTTTTTACTGTTCATACAGCTCCTTACAGGAAGTAGACAAAATCGTAGGCAGATTCTTAGACTTACATTTTAGTTCTGGTTTGCAAAGCAAATAAAATAATTAGTTTTGATAAGCAAACTTAGTCGAGTGGGTAGGTGTGATAATGGTGTTTAGTGTACCAAATGTTATTTTGTGACATTGATAGATTAAAAGGAGCAATTTACGTTTAAACAGATTCATTCATATATCGTTAAATTAAGGAGTAATTGTGAGATTAGATTATTTATCCTTATAAACATAATTATAAGTGCATAAATTCCACGAAGCAGGTTTCGTTAACTCCCTTATTTTATCCCCAATACTTTTACTTAGAAAGTTAACAGAACAAATTTAACGCAGATTATTTTAGACTGTTTATTTTCATTTCAATTATACTTAAATGCTTACTTTAAAATATTATTTTAATTATTTATTGTTTAGAACCCAAGCTTCTAATTGCGTTGTGCAGTGAGTAAAAAAAAAATAAAGAAAAAAACTCCTTGAATTACTTTTGAGCTAATGATCGGATTTTCATGCACTATGACTCAACCTTAATGGTTCGAGGGGGTGGCCTGAAATATGCTAATTAGTTAGTTCTGACGATATTTGAAGTTAAGATTTTGCACAAAAACGTACTTTTTCTGATTAAACATAATCTTTTTCGGACGAATTATGTTTTTTGACCCTCGGAAATAGGAGGTAGCAGCAATCTGGGAAATGCGGTTCTAATAGTTTGGTTTGGAGAGCTGTCGAAAGTTTTGACCCCTCAATATTAATTTTATTTTTTGCATATTTTGCCATATCTCGAGAACTTTTTAAGAGTATTGAAGAATTTTTGTATACAATAACAAAATTCATTTATCTTAAAAAAATTCCATGCAAAAAAAAAAATAAATAAATAAAAATTATTTCATTTAATAATAGTCTAAAAATTTTTGAAGTGCAAGGTACTCAAAATTTTTAAATCATCTTAAAATATAATTTCTGATCACAAAATGGTATATTTGAACAAAATTAGTTGACTAGTTCTTGAAAAATCGAATTTTACTTAAAGTCGTACATTTGAAATTTAATTTCTCAAGAACTATTCGAGGGATTTCCTGCAAATTTTATATTTCGCCAAACAAAGTTAAATTTTTTAAAAAAATTATGTTAATTCTGAAATGATTATTTTCACAAAATTATAAAAAAGAATAAATAATTGTAACAAAATTATTTCTTGCATGGAATTATCTTTGGATAAACGAATTTTATAATTGTGCGCAAAAATATTTTTATCAATTTGCTTAAAATATTCTCAAGATACGGAGAAATACTCAAGTAAAATTAGCATTAAGACTATATATATATATATATGCCAAAAAATACATCGAAACTGTCCTGAAACCAAAATTGATACCATCCATCAGGGATCTCTTCCCCAACAACGCACCATTTATTTTTCAGCAGGATTCAGCTCCATGCCACACAGCTAAAGTATGCAAAGCATGCTTTCAAAATAGAGGCATAGATATATTACCATGGCCAGGAAACAGCCCTGATCTCAATCCAATTGAAAATTTGTGTAGACGTTTGAAAATTCTTGTACGAAAAAAACGTCCATCCAATAAAAGACAACTAAGTGAAGCTGTAGTTGATTCTTGGCACCATGTGATTACGAAAGATGAACTCCAAACAATCGTTCACTCGATAAAAAGACGATGTGAAGCTGTCTTAAAAAATAAGGGTTCTCCTACTAAGTATTGATTGTGTAAGTATCACTTTAAAAAAATGCAAATCTAAGATCTTACTATTAGTTGCACAACTTTTTTTGTAATACAAATATTGCAATACTGTATTATTATCAAATTCTACATTAAATTACCTTCAATTTGATATATAAACGTTTGTATTTAAGTGAAAATTAATATATTCTACAAGCCTACAAAGTTGAAAAGCATGAAACTTGCAAAAAGTGTCCACACTTTTGGCTACCACTGTATATACACTGGTTATCATAAATTAAGGAAAAATCACAAAAATAGCGATAACTCTTTCAAAAGTAAGCCAAACCGTGCAAAATTTGCATATGTTGTCCACTAAGAGTAGCTGAGTAAAATTGCAATATGCAAATTAGTGGCGCTGCACTCGGCTTACGTCATCTGCCTGGAGCATAAAAGTCCAAGTTTGAGAGAAAGCACACAAATTTTACTGTGATTGCGACATTGAAAATCTGAGATAGCCAATTCGTAATAATGACCTCTAGGCATCATTTGCCTGAAGAACTACGATGGAGAGCCATCGGGAGACTAGAGGCAGGGCAGAGTCAATCAGAAGTGGCCAGATGGCTAAATGTGAGTCCATCTGTGGTTCATAGACTTTGGAGGCAATTTCAAACCACAGATTCGGCATCTAGGAGGTTCAGTCAAGGACGGCCAACTGTTACGACCAGTGCCGATGACCGATATTTGACATTAAGTGCACGCAGGAATAGAACCGCTACTCCGACACATCTTAGATCCTCTCTTGCTGCAGCCACCGGAAGGTTGGTGTCAACGTCAACTGTGCGCAGAAGGCTCCACGAAGGTGGTCTGTATGCGAGACGACCAGCCATTTGCGTGCCGCTCACATCACGCCATAGGAGAGACCGTTTGCAGTGGGCCCGACAACATGTCCACTGGACGTCAGATCAATGGAGGCCTGTTCTCTTTACGGATGAGTCCAGGTTTAGTCTAGAAAGTGACAGTAGACGTTATTTGATATGGAGAGAACCTGGGACCCGTTATCATCCATCAAACATCCGTGAAAGAGATGCATACGGAAGAGGCAGTGTCTGTGTTTGGGGAGGCATATCCTTAGGAGGGCGCACATACCTCCATGTCTTTCCAAGGGGAACCGTGAATGCTCAGGTTTATCGAGACAACATCCTTGATGCTTATGTGCGCCCATATGCCGGGGCAATTGGTGATTGCTTCCTGTTACAGGACGATAATGCAAGACCACACAGAGCTCGCATTGTTGATGATTATCTTCAACAGGAAACAATTACTCGCATGGAGTGGCCAGCTCGATCCCCGGACTTGAATCCTATCGAGCACGTTTGGGATGCTCTAGGGAGGCGTGTATCTGCCATCAATCCGCCCCCTCAGACCCTTGCCACGCTTGCAACTGCTTTACAAGAGCAATGGCTCTCACTTCCTATTGAACTGATAGACCGCATAATTGAAAGCATCACACATCGCTGTTTGTGCTGTATTGCTTCTAGAGGCAATCATATTCCATATTAAAGGTACTTTTTCTATTGCAAACCGATACTTCCAATTTGTTTATTTTATACATGTGCTAATTTCTATACTACTATTAATGTCTGATAATTTCTTTTTATGTTGTTTAATACCTTACTATGTGTTGTATATTGTGGGTAAGTTTCATAAAATTCCATGTGTAATTTCTTGAGTTATCGCGATTTTTGTGAATTTTCCTTAATTTATGATAACCAGTGTATATAAACGTGTTTGCTTATTTATCCCACTGGCGGTTTTGAAAATGGGCAAAATTGGGATAATGTTTCTCCCCTGTACACTATTCCCCTATCGACTATCATTGAAAAACCGGTTTTGCTACGCAGAGAAGACTGCAGGTTAAAATACGACTCTTTCTTTGACCCACTGATGGTTCTCCATGTAAAGTACGTTTATGTGTATATCCTAAATTAATATCGCGTCTGCACTAATTAATTACCATATTTTCATTCACCCCCTAGCGCCAGTAAGATTGAGTCCTATTACGTGAATTTCCGATTATTAGATCAAAAGTTATTCTGAGTGGTTCATTTTTTTACTGTGCAATTTGCATAAAATCAATGGATTATAATTAAATTACCTAACGTCAATAAAGCGTGAAAAATTCTGGAAAAGAAAAACAAAATTTGGTTTTTTGATAAAAACATTTTGTTTTAATAAGACAAACCTTATTGTATATTCTTTCCTTCTCCCTTTCCAACATTCAAAGCAACTTTTAAGTCAATAAATTTATATTCATTAAAAAAAAAAAACAAGTTTCACTCAAATAATAGTGTAAAAAAAATAACAATAAGCATACTAATTTTTCAAGGTACATCTTTGCAGAAATGGTTATTTTCTGAAATTTTTTTTCTCCGTATCTATAACATACTAAACGTAATTAACATGACTGCAAAATTATAAAATTTCATAATATAACTAAATAATACGAGTTTTTTTAAAAAAATTTAATAGTTCATGAAAGTTATCGTATTAAATTACTAATTGATTTGTAAAAAATCCAAAATATTATGATCATTAACCACTTGCCGAGCCTTCAATAATCTTGACAAACCAATAATCTTATGCAAACTGAACTTAATTAATACTCATTTTTTCAACAATGGTGGTTAGAAGCACTGAAATGATGGCCCTAAGTGCTCCGGCCCAAAGGCGACCCTATGGGTTGGCAGACTCGCAGTCAAACATGCAATGACCTTACACTACCGTCTTGTACATGTTTATATCTAATGATGAATATTTGATATTCAAGTGTTTTGAAATTGAAATATGCAAATAGTTCAGATTGAGCTGTTGTTGCTCAAGGGATATGGCGTTCGCCTTCCAATGAGGCGAACCGGGTCCGAATCCCAGTGATGGCTGGTCGATACGAATTCCGCACCCAGCTTGCACCGACCACAGTGCTGTCGTAAAAATATCCTCAGTGGCAGACGGATCATGGGTTAGAGTCCCATTGACGTCTGGCTAACCATGGGAGCTTTTCGTTTTTCTCCTCTCTATGTAACGCAAATGCTGGTTAGTTCTATCAAACAGTCCTCTACGGAGGCAAATTTCACCTAATACCAGATCCAGGAGTTGTTTTGTCTTCTGGTTTGAGTTTAAAATTACAAGGCTACGGAGTTGAACATTAGTAGTCGTAAATCCAAATTATCGAGCCTGCTGCTCAACGACGGTTATAAAATAAAATCGTTGATTTTAATATTTAGTTTAATTTCTGTATCTTTTACTTAATATTAATTTGATGATATAGTTTTCAAGAACTTAATTTCGGTAAAAAAAAATTCTTTTATACTTTTCCTTTCTTTAATATTTTGTAAGTGTTTCAAGACTATTCAAAAATACCTAATAATGAAATGGGGATCTAATCGGACAATTGCTGAAGATTTGACATGGTCGCAGGACAGCGTTAAGCTTTTCAAGCAGCATTAAAATAGTAGAAATCATAATATATCTATACGCTTTGTATATAGAATAGGCGTCTCAAGATCACGCGCTTTCCCAACACTCCATACTTTCCCTCTCTCCGTTACCAAGGTTACCAGGATTCTTACTTTTCCCCCTTTTTCTAGGGCAGTACGTTTCAGTATCAAGTTAGAAAAGGTAAGATTTACGAAACTATGGAAACGCGAAATGGTAAAGTACAGTGTGTGTGAGTGGGGAAACCTTGACTCTTACTCTATTTTAGAACGAGCATAGATAAGATAATTGCATTGGCGGTGATACTGTAACTGTAACTGAGAGCCTAATTTAGCAAAATAAAGCTCAAAGCAGACTATTAAAAATTTATTTGAGCTGTAGTTAGAAATGTTGCCCAATTTAAGCAAAATCCTCGATGTTTCTTCTTTTTTTTAAAAAAGAAAAAGAAAAATTTCTTTTTAAATTGAGAAGTTTATATTTTCCTATTTGAGGAGATGTATACTAATAAGCTTTGTTACAATGTTATAAAAAAGCCTACGTCGTATTTCAATTAGCTCGAAAACTACAATACAGAGGACGCACTTTTATTTACTTATCGCATAAATGACTCGAAATATAGATTCAAAAGTTCTGTTCTATGGTAATGTCATTCTTTTATTCGCGGTTTTTTTCTAGAGTCCCACAGTGAATAAAAGGTTAATCTTTGTCATTGCCTTACCTTCAGGGTGGGAGGCTTCTCCAGAGGCGTAACCTGAGAGATGTGACCTTAGAACACTTTGACCTTTGGAATTGCTTTGATGAAAGCATTTCCATTCCTTCATCTCATCTCCTTTAATATTTGTTAAGCGTCCGACCTTCTTACCTCATTCTTCCTTAGAATTGACCTTCTTCTCCAGAAATTACTATAATTAGCTAAGAAAGACATTGTTATTTGGCATTCTTTTTTTTTTCTCAAATACAGTTGAAAGAAATGTTATCAAATTTTATAACGTAAATATCGTGAATGAAGATAACTGTCACAAATTATGCATTTAGTTTGAAAATAAAATTTTTAGAGAAAAATTCCCAAAAGCTTTGCTTTTCCAGGAATTAGAAGTATCAATACAAAATTATATCGAAGGAAGCACATCGGTAACTCTAATCGCGTTTTCACTTAAATGATATTTATAAATTATGTTTATTCAGAACTAATCAATTACTCAATCTTCTAAAAATTCATCTAATTTTCGATACGCATCTATGATCAAAACCTTTATAATACTGGTTGGGATTTTTCTCTGAGTTAATCTTTTGTAAACCTTTCTACAAGCTTTAAATATTTGTTTTGTTTGCAAATAAAAATACTTATTTTCCATACTTAATATTCTTTCACCGGTAATTTTTTAAAGCACGGTAGATTTTTAATAATTTCTTATATAATTTTGTATATAATTTCTGATCTGCAAATTATATTTTAGATATTTACATCACCCAACACTCTTCTTTTTTATTATAGCATCTAACACTCAAAATTATAAGTTAGACCAAAAGTAACTTTTTTTTTGAACTCATCGCTGCCGCGCATCAGATGTTGCACTCAAATTTTCACAATCCGCGAGAAAAATTTTTCTTTTAATGATAACATTAAAAGTGCAAAGTTTTTTTTTAATTTCTTCAACTTTAAAAAAAAATTAGTATAATGCTATTTATAATATTTACAAGCAAATTGTTTTGAAACTCAATAACTCCTTACATTATACTATATTTTCAAATAATGAAAATTTACATTTTTAAAAAAAAAGAAAATAATAATAATTTTGCAACTCAAAAATATTTTCTTGAATTATACTAAATTTTCAAATGATACATTTTCATATTTTTCAAAAACAGATAATTTCGCAACTCAAAAATTTTTCTAGGTATTTTTCCACATTTTCAAATGCTAAAAATTTCCAATTTTTAGAAATTAACTGTTTTGCATTTCATAAATATTTCCTTTTATTATTCTACGTTTTCAAATGAATAATGTTATAATGTGTATAATGTTTTTATAATTTTTACAAACAGATTATTTTGCAATTCAAAAACGTTTCCTGGTATTATACTGTGTTTTCAAATGTTAAAAATTTACAATGTTTGCAAACAAATCGTTTTGCATTTCATAAATATTTTCTTTATTATATTACATTTTCAAATGATAAAATTTTTGCAAACTGGTTATTTTGCTACTCAAAAAGTAAGGTCACTGGTATTTTGCTATGTTTACAAATGTTAAAAATTAAAAAAATTTACAAATTGTTTTGCTATTCATAAATATTATACATTATACTATATTTTCAAATAAATTCCACTCTGTCCTCTAGAAAATGTTCCTTTTTGAGGTTGTAAAAATGAAGTCTTTCACCAATTAAATTTAAAAATAAAACATTAAATAAACTTACTGGTATTAAAATAATTATTTAATGGCACTTATATAAGCAGATGAATATGTGCGACAAATATTATTTATGTCTAATCATAATTTAAATTAAAAGTCTAAAACAATAATTTATAGATTAATTTTAGTTAGTTTATTATTAAATAAAAATGTGCTAATCTGCGTTTAATGGCTACAATTAATGTGGTAATCATTGAACGCAAGAATAAAAAAATGCAAAGGAATCAAGAAAAATTACACAGCTTAACTGCACAGTGTATATTGATTGTTTATAGGATTATTGATTGTAGTTATGTGTTTGTGTACTTATTTGTTGAAATTCAAATTTTTGCTCTAGCTAAGTGAGAATACACATAAACAATAACAGTTATCGTAATTCACCTCTTAAAAGGGGTCATTAATGACTAATACCTGAACCTTTTAAAATCAATGAGAAGTACTTTGTTTTGTTTTATATTGCTCTTAGAAAATGTGATTAAAATACCAATTGCATACCTGCCAACTTTTAATCCCTTCCATTATCATTTTTCCCAGTGGTATTAAAATGGAATTAAAACTTCAATTTTAAGCAAACAAATACGTTGCATTTGAAAAAACTTAAGTTGACAACCATGATAGTAACACATATTAATATATGTGCTTCATTTTTGTAAGACTAGTGGTGATCAAAATCATTTAAAAATTAAGTTTATAAAAGAAAAAATAGTATATATTTACTACCACTTTAAATATGAAAACAAAATCTTCTGGAAAATCCGGAAGAGTTGGCAGGTATGCAATTGTGATTAAAATACTAAAGTTATTATATTTTAAATTCCAACAACACATATTTTTTTATAAAAATATTAAACTTTATTAGCAAAAACGTAATATTTTATCCTCTCACTCTTCCCAAAATGAAGTTATTTATCGTGGTTCTGATGTTCAAATTTGAGCATCCGTGTTATGAGGAAAAATTCAGCGCAAGTTTTGTAGATGTTTATCTTCGCTATCATTTCTGTCCGCCGGAATTCGCAATAACAATTGTCTATTGGATCTTTGTCAATTCATTTGGAATCAATATCTTTTCGAAAAAACGGATGCACAAAACTTTTTTCATAAACAACCCTCAAGAGAATTTGGAATTTACTGAAAATATCTGTTTTTGCAATTTATGTTTTTGATTACAACTACATTTTTATTCAATGTAATTAATATCTAAACCAAGATGATGATTATTGATCCTTAATTTTATGAGTGGTATAAAATTTTTTACTGATTATACGAGTATATTAATTCACTGCTAGTGATATAAACTTAAATAAGATATTTCTTGCATTAAATGTGGGAAGTCTATCTTTATATATTTCATTTATTTTTCATTTTGTAAGTTTTTTATGAATTGGTTGAATGCAAGTGACATGACGCGTGGGTCAGCCAATCAGGTTCGACAAAAACGCGTGACGTCGCTTGCAGGTATCCAATTAAATCTGAAAAGAAAATTGATTCAGCTTGATAATAAACCAAAGCTTTAAAGCTGTAATGTTAACATGCCATGCACAACCGCATGGTTACACACAACCATGTTACTCCAGCAGTGGACTGATCGTTAAGAAACGGTTCCTAGCAGATCACCGAAGTCACGCATCACTGGCTGCGATCAGCCTGCGAAAGGATCGAGGGTGTGCGGTATTAGTCCTCGTTAAACTGTTCTACCTTAAAGTGCTCGACTTCACGTACATGTCGTTGGGCTACCAAAGTGGGGGTGCCATCCCCTTCTCAGAGGATTAAAATTGTGATGGTATGTCTTCGAATCAGCCTCAGGGATGTTTCTCAGACCGTCGCCAATAGCCCATTGTGCAGCTCTAGGGCGACGTAAATGAACTATTACACAACCATGTTATTAGTTGCAAACACAAAATCCATTGTTTCAATTTTTTAAATTTTAAACTTTTGAAAATGAGTTGGAAATCAGCGAGGTGAGAAGTCTGATAATATAATGTGAGAAGAATGGAATTAATAAAAATTTCTGAGCACACATAAATTAATTTATTGCTGATGAGAATACAAAATACCCATATGACAATAATATTAATATAAAAATATTTTAATGTTTCTGTAAGAAAGTTATTTAAATACTTGATCTCGAATAAAAAAAATGGTTAAATGTATATAGGGAGTTAATTTATTTTTGTTTATCAGTATATTGTGGCATGAATCTGGTTACCCGTTTCAATGAGAACGTAATGCCACTTGAGACATTTTCAGTCACAAATTCTCCTTGATATCCATAACTAATTTAAAATTTAAAGTATAGAAAAGATGTAAGTAAAGTAAAGATGCTGAACATATTCTTCTTTATTGTAGTCTGTATGCGAGTGCCCGAATGAATTTAAGGACTGATTTGAGACGTCTTTCTATTTGTTGGCCACCTGTCTTATCGAAACTGGTCAAAAGTATTGAAAGTCTTGCGGCCTTGCGAAGTTTTGTTTTTAATGTAAATTTGTAAATTTTTCTTCTTTTTGTTTTCTATTTACAACTGCAAGCCTCGTGCTATACTTTGTGGTGCATGAGGAGTTTTAAGTCGTTTAAATAAAAAATAAAAAAAGAAGTTTAGAAAAATTGAGTTCAGACAAACCTAAAGTAAGCCATGGAGTTTCACACTCTGAAAAGAAATTTTTGAGATATCCATATGAAAAAAAATTATGAGAAGATAACTTGGGATTATGCAATGGAGAAGTTATCTTCCATAACTTGTTCATATTTTGATATTTTGAAATTTTTTTCAGCAATTAAAACTTCGTGGCTTTCCCTAAGTTTGCCTAAATTCACATTTATTTTTAAAATTAGTAATGGAGTTGAAAGAGTATATGAGACGAAACATTTCTCCCGTTGTATGGCGTCCTCTTCAAGCATTTTGCGACGAATTAATGATATCATTCATAATCTTCATGTTCAAAAGAATTTTTTTTGATCATTTGCGATAGGATTATCTTAGTGATTGAAATAAATAAATCTTTTTTATTGAATTGCACTTAGCCTTTTTTTCTTGTATTTCGTTATTAGTGCTTGAAATCTACTTCCTGTTAGCTTGTTGTAATTTAAAAAGGCTAATTTTTGGTTTAGTTGAAATATTTTAATCATTTAGTAACTATTTAATTATTTAGTTATCTTTGAAATGAAGTTTTTAATTATAAACATTTATCACAGTACGTTTTTTTATTAGCACGTATCTCGTTATGATAGAATCTATAAAAAAGTAGATAAGGTGCATTATTTTTCAGTTTTGCTTCTCTTAATTCAATGAAATTATTTATTTTGAGTACATTACTTAAATAAACTTCAAAAAAAATATTATTCAAATTGTTTTTAAAATCTTAGAGATGTTCTGAGCTGATTTTCAATCTTATCGAATCCTAACTTGGTGATTAAATATTTCTTTTAGATAACATCTTCCTCAGTTTTTTCTTCGTCTAATAAAAATGAAAAAGATAAGTGTTTCACAACAATGCAGTTTCTGTAATATTAAAAAAAAATTTATGACTATACAATGTACGTGTTCATAAATTTTTAGCTAGCAGAGAAAAATACAGACTTTCCATTAAATTAATAATTACATAATTACTCATTAAATGATTTATTTATATTTAATATATA
>NC_092210.1:45092894-45146708 GCF_043381705.1 Parasteatoda tepidariorum | reverse complement strand
TAAATATATATATATACATATATATATATATATATATATATATATATATATATTATAAATTAAGTTGAAATTTCATTTTAAAGGAATATGTTAGGAATATCTATCCTTTCCTTATAGTAAGTAATTGTTCATTGTTCAAGAATTTTAAACTACACCTCTGTAAAATCTTTACAACATCCTTTTTTAAATAATGTTATGAGTCATTCTATTCAAATAGTCTTGCGGGTTTGACCCAGACAAAACGATCCATCATTCTCACTGTTCGTAAAATGCTGATTTCCAGTACCTTCTGGGCATACTTCGAAGACCTACTTGCATTGATTTCTAATGAACAGTTTTCTTAAGTAGGAATACTCTATTATATATTTATTCAGGACAGAGAAACATAATGGAGAGAGTTATTGTTAGTATCGAATTAATGTAAATATTATTTTTTTTTACCTATTTAATGTTCTAAAATCTCATTGAATGCTAAACGAAACTAATTTTTTTGTGTGCAAATAAATAAACTGTATGTAGATTACAGAAGAGATGAAGTAAAAGGCAGCGGTTAACAAGTTTATTGATAGACAAATCTGGAATAAATTAGAACTTCATTTTCATAGATACCTATTCTGAGCTCTTGTTCCAATTCTTATAATTGAGATATTAAGTATGAAAAATGGTGTGATGTGTTAATTTCAATGTGTCAAAGAGCTTTGAAAATATGAATTTCAGGCATGCAGATTAAACCTTTCTATACTAAACACTAATTCTTTTTTTTTATTTGGTCATTTATGGTATTAAATACATTAAACATAGTCAAATAAAGTGTTACAAAAATTAGTCATTTGAAAAAATTGGTTTGGTGACATTTAAATGTTGTGTTAAGTCAGTAATAGTCGTTAGAATATTTTAAAATGCAACTTTTTTGACAAAAACAATTTCTGAAATGAGAAAAATCAGCAAAATCGTCCTTTTCAAACACGTTTGGGCAGAAAGTGATTAAGGATTCGATGAGTGTCGTATAATTAAGGGGTCACAAATGTTCCATTTGTGACTATCTTTAACAATACTTAAAAGGATCTTCATAGAATTCTGCTGCAGGTAACATATAATATTTTATATTGTTCTTGATTTATAGGGCATCGAAACTGTATATTTCTTTATGAATCATCTTGTAGGATGAAGTATCGAAATAGTCTTGCCTTGTAATTCAATTATTGTGAGCAACGTTAGTGCGATTTCGTTTCGTAGTTTATTTTGTTGGAGAGTTCTTCTGTTTTCCGTTTTACAAATCCGTTTCAGTGTCACTTTTTAAAAATTACTACATTTCTGAATAGAGAAGATTATTATACCTGCACATAGTTACAATCAGAAGAAATTTAGGAGAAAGTAACACATATTTTGATATACATGCTGAAATAAACATTTAAGTTTACAAAAAAGTAATACATTAATTTCTTTTTTAGGAACTGTGTTTGGATCCTGTATTCATACAAGATGGTACACTACAGTATGACATAACTCCTGGAAAACTTGGTAATTTCTTTTTCTCTTTTTCCTTACTATAAATAATATTAAGTTATTTATTTTACTAATTAGTACAATGGTTTGTCTATTTTTTTTCTATTTTAATATGCCCCTTTTCAAGATTTTTCGTGTCAAATAGCGTTTGTTTATAGATAAAAAATATACTAATCATTTTAACATTGCTTTTCGAAATGGCTTGTGTCTGTCATATAATATCATTGTTTACATTTTTAAAAAATGTTATATTAAATTAAACAGGGCTCCCACGGGTCAGGAAGAACGGGGAAAACCTGGAATTATCAGGAAATTTTAACTCTAAGGAACAGAGAATAGTCAGGAAAAGTGGCAATTTTTTTTACAAGAAAAACCTGGGAAATTCCTATATTATACCTGGAAAATAACCGGTCTTAGAATTATCAGTAACAGTAATCAGTTATTGAGATTTAAGTTTAATAATTCTAACATCTATTACAAGTATTTTACTAAATTCCACTTTTTTGCTTCCATTCTCTTTCCATTGTATGATTTTATTCACAAAATCTAATATTTGGCATTTCAATCGAAAAATTAAAGTTTTCTGATAAAAACTGCATGGTATAGATAAAATATGGCATGAATTTCAATTGCAGTTTACAAGATATACTACCTGGAAAAGTAAGGGAATTTTTTCCTGAAATTGAGTGAGAACTCTGTTAAAGAATAATTGTTCTTCAAAAGTTACAATTATTACTCTAAAAATAAAGTGATGCAAATTAAATAGGCAATGGTAATTGATAGCTTGCAAATAAAACATATATGATTTTTAAGTTTAAATTGATGTTAAATGTAATGCTCTAATGTCAATAAATTCCAATTTCACACGACTATGCATCCTATTATTAATGATAAAGCCACCATTCTCTATAATAACTAACATTCATGGTCACAATTTTAGACTAAATATAAATATAAGTCAAACTGGAGGTTTCAAATGCGAACCACATAATGTACTATCATACAATTCTTTATTCCAGATTTTAATTGTTGAGTTCCTTAGAAAAAAATACTCAAAGTGTCTTCTTAAAAAAATTAAAATCACGGTGAAGTTTGCGTGCACAAATACCTTGTAACAAAATAAATTGAATGTGACATTTTATTTCTCTACTTCTCACAGATTGTAGAATCATTTATTTATTTTACAGAAACGCTGATTTAACTCTTCCTGAAAAATTGTGTAATTTTAAATTTAAATAAATTGTTTAGCCAAACGAGTTTATTAACTTAACCTCAAGTACGGATTAATCAAATATTTAATCTTAGTTGCTCTTTTCCAGTAACATATTCTAATGCTGCATTTCAATAGTTTGTGCTGCTATTAAGTCTAAAATTAATCTTTACCTGGAGACTCTTTTCGACATAAATTTCACATTCTAATGTAACACGCATTCTACATATTTCATATTTTACATATTCTAATGCTACATTTCAACAGTTTATGTTGTTATTAAGTCTTAAATTAATCTTTACCAGGAGACTCTTTTAGACATAAATTTCACATTCTAATAAAACACATATTCTACAGATTTCATATTCTAATGCTACATTTCAATAGTTTGTGTTGTTATTAAGTCTTAAATTAATCTTTACCAGGAGAATCTTTTAGACACAAATTTCACATTCTAATAAAACACATATTCTGCAGATTTCATATTCTAATGCTACATTTCAACAGTTTGTGTTGTTTTTAAGTCTTAAATTAATCTTTACCAGGAGACTCTTTTAGACATAAATTTCACATTCTAATAAAACACATATTCTACAGATTTCATATTCTAATGCTACATTTCAATAGTTTGTGTTGTTATTAAGTGTTAATTTTTAATAGGAGACCATTGGTTTGTGTCTGCGCTGGGATGCCTTAGCACCACGAAAGGATTGTTTTACAGAGTGGTTCCAGCTGATCAAATATTCAGTTCAGAAACAGACAATTCTCTGGACTCAGACTATGTGGGAGTGTTTCGATTTCGATTGTGGTGGTGCGGAGAATGGCAAGAAGTCCTTGTGGATGACAGGCTACCGACAGTGAACGGAAAACTAGTGTTTGTCCATTCACAGCACTCTAACCAGTTCTGGGCTGCTTTGCTTGAGAAAGCATACGCTAAGTGAGTATTTACTGTAATAGATTTTCTCACCGGTTAGGAAAACGCTATTAATTTTTTACTAGACAATAACTTATCACTTAATCAGTGGCGTACGAAAATGAGGTGTTATTATGTTTAGAACTTGATCTATTTCTGCAATAGTTATGGAAAGAGAAAATGTTTTCGTCTTAAATAGTTTATTGCTTTGAATACAATAATGTTACAATAAAGTAAGGCATTCCCACAATGTCCCGTTGCTGGGAAGGGGTGTTATGGAAGTTAAAGCTAAACAATTTCGTGACCAACTGTATGATTGTGGTAACGGCATGACTGGGCACAGGCTGCCTTTACTTACCAGATAAGCTGGTACCTATATATTTGAAGCTGGGTGGGCTTCAAGCTCCCCCTGAGGATGCCTCCCCCTCAGTCATGTTCAAGATCTGTCTTGTGATGAGAAAACTAAAGAAATCAGTTTTGCATGTCAACTAATTTTTTCATTAGAAATTTTAATATTTACCTAAAATGACAATGGATGTTCATTTTTAAATAAAAAAGAAAGATAAACTATTTTATTCTTGAAAATTCTTAGATTTTTCTTACCTAAACTCTGTAAAATTTTTTAGAGTATCTCAACACCATATATGGTGGCAAAGTTAAACTCCATGCATAACTCTTATGGATTTTACTGCATCGAAAATTTTCTTTTACACTATTTGGTGTAAAGTATTCGCCACCATTTTTTTTAAAAATTCAGGAACGCAAAAAGTTATTATTACTATAAGATGTGACATGCATAAGAGTGGGTAAAGTTATTGTTAACATACGATATAAAGCAAGAATCATTAGTTTAGGATGCATGCATACAGTATTTCTTAAGACAAAATTAATTTGTTAATCAATCATAAACGCAACACAGAGAGAATATAATTATGAATTTGAACAAGGATTAACAAGCCGAAGCGGATCGGAATAAAATGTTAGAAAGTTATTTAATACAATTGACAAATTTATAAATAGTGTACAAGAAGAAGAAAAAACGGACCACTCTGAATAACTTTTGATCTAATGATTAATCTTTACATTCTAGGGCTCAATTTTATTATCTCGAGGGGGTGACTTCCAATATGTTAATTAATAAGCGCAGACGATATTTTAAGCTACGAAATCAGACACAAAGCCATACTTTCTCTGAATAAGCATACCTTTTTTTCAATGAATTCGGTGTTCTGACCTCAAATATATAGGGGGTAGCCGCAATATGGGAAATATGGTCTCAATAGTTTGGTTAGGAGAGCACTCCAAAGTTTGGACCAATGTTAATTTTATTTATTACGTGTAGCACTATATCTCGAGAACTTTGTAAGCGAATTGAAATTTTTTTTGCACACAATTATAAAATTCGTTTATCCAAACATAATTTCATGCAAAAAATAACTTTTGGAAAATATTTATTATTTTATTTAAGAATGGTCAAAACAATTTTGAATAGGTATAAAATTTTTTGCATCATTTTAAAGAATGCATTTTTATAAAGTAAAATACAAATTGGTCGAATAGTAGTCAGTCGAATAGTAGTCGGTCGAATAGTAGTCAGTCGAATAGTAGTCGGTCGAATAGTAGTCAGTCGAATACATCCACAGATCGTAATTTTCACCTGAATCGGAGAACGATCGATCTTCAATCCAGTACCCCCAGAGGTATTGATTTGTTATGGGAACATGGAGGACTTTGCGACTCGACCGAATTTTAACGTGCATCAGTCACCAATTACACAGGGAGTCTTCGGCCGGCGGGGTTCGAACCCACGATCTCTCGGACATGGGCCCAGCGCCCTACCGTCCAGGCTATCCCCGCTCTATTTCAGATTTAAGTTGAATAAAATAATTCTTGTGAACTTATGATGCATTTTAAGAATCCTCTTTAAAAAGGGAGCACTAATTGGTTAACGAGTATTTTAAGAGATGTATTTTTTAAACTTACCCTGTTCACAAAATGTAGGCAAGCTTACAACTGACATCAAATGATGCAAAACAAGTGTCTGTATATAATTTTTCTTAAAAAAATATGTATTTGTTAACTGTAGATTGCATGGATCTTATGAAGCTCTTAAATATGCTTGCTCTCAGGATGGTTTAGCTGACTTGATGGGTGGAATAATTGAAAATTTTAACATTCGCCAAGATCCTACATCCTGTCTTAAAGTACTAGGGAGACTTCTCAAAACTACTACAGTCACCACCAGCATTGTACAGCAGCAGATAAAAGTAAACTCATTCCTCATTAAAATCATTAATGAAATATACTTTGTTTTTTTAATCAAAAATTTTTTATTGGAAATAATGCAATTGGTGATGAATTGTTACTAGTGAAAAAAATGTGAGTTTACTGTAATATCACACAATTAAGATTTAAAGTTTGCTTGGATAAAAGGATACTTTATGTCTGATATGATAATGAATTCATGTAAATTTGTTGTGGTATTTAATTATAATCCCACTTTTTTTGTTCTGTTTTTTGAGCAAGCATAATATTGAGTTAACACAATTTTTTCGGGTTCGCATTAAATTGTTTTAAATCCAAATGCTGCAGATTATGGGTCATTTCTAGTTTCCATTTTTTAAAAATAAATTTCTTTAAAACACCAATTATTTGACCATCAGGTATATTTTAAAAATGTAATATCAATAGATAATCGAAGGTACTAAGTGCACTTTGTATATGAGCCGCTCAGAAGCCAATGCGGTTAAGTCCATTTTTTGATATTTTCTGATTTTTGAAAATTTTGATGAAATAAATAATCTTCTTAGTTATTAAAGGATTTACTCGTTGGTTACTTTTTTCTAGGTTAGACAGCCCTTTTTTTAATAGCTTCTGAATATTTTGTACAATAATTTCAGAAGCCATTGTGAATAAGTCCACTTTTTATCAATATTTTTTTACATAAATTTCTTATCTTTTTCAGCAGCCAAAAGGTATAAGTCCTAAAATTTTTAAGATGCTTTCATTATTTCAATAAATACTTACGTTTTTATTTAGACATCCTGTACATATCTTGTTTTTTTGCAGAGTTTACACCTCGAAAAAGACTTTATACACTTTTCTAATTAAATTATTAAACCAAGAATTTTGAAAACTAATGCATCAAAAAGCATTAATTTTCTCAATTTTTGTGTTTTGGACTTAACCGCATTGGCTTCTGAGCGACTCATATAAGCATATATATGTAACTGTAGTACAGAGCTACTATAGCAAAATTGTATCGTAATTACAATAGTAGAGAAGTAGTGGAGAGTAACATTACAAAATAACTATTGTAATAACATTTCCAACGTTATATCGCATCATGCATTAGCATTTAAATTAGCAATTTTTGCAATGCATAAATAATTTACGAATTCTTTACGCTTACGTGATTCGTTTTTGCACACAACTACACTAGCATAATCCAGCCTTTTACGAATCACGCATCGCAATTCTGGCTCGCGCAGCACTATTTACAAATTTAACTACGCGATTCGTATTCATGGGATTTATTTATTATTTATCGAGATTAACATTCAAGTGATTAACGGATCACAGAGCATGAGTATATAGTTCGCAAATAGTTTTTAAAAAATTAGTAATTTTTCGCACAGAATTGATGGTCTTCGAAAATCTCGATGTAGTTTACTTCCGGCGCGATAAGTAACCTCCGCACATACATAAATCTCGTAAAGAAAAGGTGATAAAAGAATGAAATAAACGGTATGCTTATTGTGAAAGCTGTAAAAATTTCGCACAGAAATTTTGGAACTTAGTTATAAAAGTTGCTAACAGATGGTGCTTCAAACAATAGAAGACCAGTTATTACTTATAGTGTTAAAATGTGAAAAAAAGTTTGTCGGAAGAAGGTTAAAACTATTCTATTAAGCAACGTGTGTTTTTGGTCCTAAAATATTAAAGGTTAGATAATAATCCTACGACATATGTATTCCCTTCAAGAACTCTGTACAGCGCACAGTGCCATCTGTTGATAACTTTTTTAACTAAATTCCAAAATAACTACATAAAATTTTTACAGCTTTTAGAATAGACATACTGTTTCTTTCCTTCCTCTATCTATAGAGGCAATAAAATTATCTAATTGCTTTTTTTAGTTAATACTTAAATTGTTTCCACAATTTAGTTTGATTACTTCGATAGTCAGATATTTTGTATATAAAAATGGTATAATGACCCTTTTTACAGTCCAGAAATCAACCGGAGAAACTTGCTAATGGCATATTACTAGGAACTAACTATAGAGTTTTGGGCATTGACAAGGTAAATATATGCTTTGATTTAATATTTCCAAACAATTGAAATTTGCATGATAAAAATTATCATGATATATTTTTGTATTCATGAACGATATATTTTAATTTTTATGCATACAAATATTTTAAATTTTGCAAAAAAATAATTTTTGATAGTTATTAAATTAATTAAATGACATTTTTAGTTTTTCATTAAAATTTTATTTAGGGAAACTGATTTCATAATTGTGTGAAAACGTTTTTAATTTGAGAAAATTGTAATTCACTTAAAGGAATTTATTCATTCCAACGTTATTCCCTGTATTTCAGAAATTTATCAAATCCTAATTGTTAAAAAATTGTTAGCTTATTCAATGATTATATTGCGATTATTATGATTATTATTGTGATTATTTTAAGTTTACTGATTGATTGATTAACACTTATTACTTAGCCAATCTAACCATAAAACTTACTTTTTAGTACGTATGTCTAAAGTTAATTTTTTTTTTCAAGTTAAACAAAAGTTACTATTTCAAGTTACTAAACAAAAATAAAAAATAATGATACATGTTTCGAACTTAAAATAAATGCTAAGAAAATGAAAAACAATTTTCCAGAATAATTCTTTTATTGTTATCTTTTAAAACAGGTTGAAACTTTGAATGGTGATCAAACCCAGCTGGTTAAACTAAGAAACCCTCTTCCAACATTATCAGAATACATGGGATCTTGGTCAAAAGAGTGAGGAAGTTTTTTTTTTTCATTTGAAATAATCTAAATCCTGGCAAGATTCATATTATTTTAAGTTAAATTCATATTGATGTCTAATTTTTTGATAATTTTATTTTCAAAAGCATGAAACTAATGTTTAAAACGAATCTATGAAGCTGCGAAATACGGAATAAGCCATAACAGACTGATAAATCATTTAATTTATTCGTTCACTGATCGATGGACTCATTGAATAACCCATTTAGTTAATCGCTATTTCATTGAATCCCATATTAACTATTGATTCTTCCTTTTGCTCATTCATTTATTTACAGGGTGCGTAGCGTTTTTAAAAAGTGCTCAAAGGTGCTTATTTTCGTTTTTAAAAGCCCTTAAAGGTGTTTTTTTCATTGAGTGTTTTTAAAAAGTACCTAATTTTCCCTTTCTCAAAATGGAATTTTTCCTTTACTATGTTGATTTTCGCTTCAAATTATGCAAAAAGCAGAGTTCACATTGTTCTATTCAACAATTTCACAATTAATTCAACCACAATCTATTTCGGCACATTGTCAATCCATAGCGTATGAAAACGCCATTCGTTTCACACGATTAAAAAATTTCATGATTTTTGACAATTGTCAAAAACAATGCCAAAAGGTTTTTTTTTTGTTTGACATGACAGTTAATACAAGATAAAACAGTCAATTGTCAAAAACTTTCCTACCCTGCCTAATTATGATATTTTTTTAAAGCGCTTAAAAATATTTTTTGAGTGCTTGAAAAGTGCTTAAAAGGTGCTTATTTTTTGTTGAATAATTTGGCTACGCACCCTGATTTAGTGATTGGCTTTTCATCGATTTACCGATTCGTCCATTTTCTCATTCTCTTTAGACTCGTGTTGTTAGCTATACTGATGTAACAAGGAATGGAGGCTTCTCCGTGACGTTTCGCATTTTTACAAGTAAAAACAAAATTCGATGTTTTAGAATAACAGCTGTATATAAATAGCATTCTCTTCAAACCTAAAGACATAATAACTAATTTAATTTCCAGAAATTTAGCATAAAATATGCATACGTTTTGGTTTATTAAATGACAAAATTTGACTTTCAAGGATATGTACTAGAAGCCTTTTTAAATAAATAATAAAAAAGCAATCGAAACTACTTACATTAACAATGAATATTTGTTTTAAAAGCAAAATTTATTTCCCATTTCCATGATACATAAATATCTGGAAAGAGGGTGTTGTAAAACAAATTCTTATTATATGATAATGCAACATCAGACTATTGCGTAGGACTCTTATACCATATGAACCATTATTAGAAGTTTATTATTTAAGTTATATTATAACTGTATTATGATACTGATTCATGTAAGATAAGTCATAAAAGCCATTTTATCTGTTAAATATCTGATGGAAATTTTTAATTACGATAAAATAACCTGATGTGTATATTAGGGCCTTTTGCACAATGGAGAAATCACATTGACAGTTCATTGAATTAGAAATATAATCTATGTAAAAAAATATTGCTTATGTCTTTTATAGTTCATTAGAATGGGAAAAAATTCTTCCGGAAGACAATGAAAGATTAAACCACAAGAATTCAAATGAGGGTGAATTTTGGTAAGTAAAATGTTTTTTTTTCTGTGCAAATATCTATTATAAGATTTGTCCTTTATAAGTTCTTAATTTATTTCCCCAAAAAAACTTAAAAGTAACGATTCAGTTATTATTTAAGAGACGTTTTTATCTGATTTGAAATACGTGGGTACTATTCTATTTAAATAACTATTGATAACTCAGCTTTAAAGTTTTGTCCTCTAATGTTAATGTATTATTGATTTATTACGCTAAATTGTGAAACATTACTTGATGTTAAAGAACTAAAAATCATTATGTTTAATTATAGGTCATGTTTATTAAATTTCAGTACTTTAACATAATAGTCTCTGTTATCATTACTGTTAAAGTATGACATATTTCCAGTTAAATATACATTGATGTTTGCTTCCACATTGTGTAAAACTCTTAACTTTTGCAGTGTAATGATTTGTTACTAACAAAAAAGTTCTTTACTTAGCTCATTTTGTTTAAAAGAAAAAGCATGATAAAGACAATCAAAACGTTCCATTTATTTAAAAAATATGTTTTGTTTTTTCATTTTAAAATACTATTTTTTAATGAAATTATGTACCCGAGGATGTTATACGGGTCAGAAATTGCTGTACAGCAATGGTTTGTAAATTCTGCAAAATTTTAGAAGCTTACTTTTTATAAAGAGAATATCATTGGAGATATTTTCTATACTTCACTATAAGAAGAAACAAGCTCAATGTATGTAAATTCGATAGCAGAAACTGCTCCAACAATTACAAACTGTACCAGCTATGATATCGAGCGAGTCATACCCATAGAATCTAAATGGCTGTAAATTCAATAGCAGAAACTCTGCTCAAACTGTTAAAAGGGGTTTATTACGTAAAGGTAAATTCTCTTACCTTTTTTAAAAAAGTGAACTGGAAAACTTCTTTAAAATGATCAGAAAATTAATTAAATAATATAAATAATGTTCTAATATTGAGAAAGATTATTTCAAAATTTGTTTTGATCATATTACATATATGTGGCTAAATTTCGTTAATGCAGCGATGTCAATGCATGTGTTGATGTGGGCTTGTTGACATAGACTTTTTATTTCCAATTACACCACAGAATGAAAACCAATGGTGTTGAATCTCATGATTTAGAAGGCCACTTCTGATCTCCGAAATGGGTGTAACTCACCCAAGAAATGTCTTTTGTTCTAATTAGATTTATTGAAATACCGTTTAACGATGAAATCTCTTGTGTTATGTTTAATTTTTACTGATTCTAAACTGTCAGCTGTAATACTGTTTTCTTTTTTTTTTTCGTTGTCAACTTTAAAATAATTTATTTCATATTTAATTCAATTATTGCGTAAATTTTGGGATATCCTTTACATATACGAAGAGTGTTTTTTAAATAAGGGCAGTTCGAAAATAAAAACCAAGTGAAATAAAATTTTAAAGAATAAGATTATTTTCAGATTCTACATAAGTTGTTTTTGGTGTCAACATAATTGCCAAGTTTGTTTAAACAATTATAATGCCTAACAACTAGATTTAGAATACCCTCTTCATAAAAACTTGCTGCCTGCTCTGATAACCAAGTTTCAGGTATTCGTTATCGTTGCAGTGATTGACGCCGAAATGGTATTTGAAATATGGGAAAAGATGAAAACTCGGAGTAAGGTCTGGGCTAACTGGGGGAGGGTTCAAAACTTCCTAGCCAAAAGAGTCCAATAAAGTTCTGATCTGAGCTGCAGGAGAGTCATTGTCATGGAGTAGCGAAATTCCCTGTCAGCATGGCAGTAGCTCCGTGAACTTCACAAATTTGCCGATGTTTGCATCAGACAGGTTTTTTTTTTGCCTACGAAAAAAAGAAAAAAAAAAGAAAAAAAAATGCATCACTGATCGTGCCTTGCACGATTCAATACTCTT
The DNA here is from genome assembly GCF_043381705.1 of Parasteatoda tepidariorum. Classification (NCBI taxonomy): domain Eukaryota; kingdom Metazoa; phylum Arthropoda; class Arachnida; order Araneae; family Theridiidae; genus Parasteatoda; species Parasteatoda tepidariorum. Next base: position 45,134,557 of record NC_092210.1, on the reverse strand, counting down.
AAACATTTTAAAGGCACGGAACTGACCGTACAGGCTACCTTCACAGCTGCAACACAGCACAGTTGTTCCCGGGACACTCATTGCGACGCGAGCACTCATTGCGACGTTCGCTCCACCTATCAGCATACACAACAAAACAGTCCTTACTTAAAAAAACGCGCCTCGTAGATAATTATATAACTATGAACATGAACCAAACAAGATCAAGTCTTTCAAAAAATCAAAAAGAACTTTTAAAAGAACAAAAATTTCAACAGAGCTTAATTCTAGTCTTATCTACAGAATCTACTCACGATATATACACTTTCCTTTTAATAAAAACACCACTATGGGATACGTACTGTCAAAAATTTATGGTACTACTTTCTCAGCAGGACCTATGATTTTTTTTACATTAAAATTAAAAAAAAAATACACTAAGTACAGTGCATGTGAGCTTTTTATTACTGTATACTTATTTCGTTTGTAAGAAGAGAATTTATGTTCTGTCAAATATCAGGGGGGGGGGGAAAGTAATGTCGTATCGGTGCATTAAATATTCGTTAGGCTTAAAAACCAATTCATTTTTTTTTTTACCCATTTCCAATCCGGCATTGAAAGGTTGCTGCTAACAAGGGTGACTACATTATTGATTAAAAATAAAATTTTGACATCAAATGCACCGAAAAGACAATACTTCCGTCCCTTTCAGTGATAGTTTTCCTCTTTTAAATATAGCATATTTCAATGCATTTAGTTTGAAATTGGCATTGATTTGATTAGATATCGAAACCTATAATTCATCGTCAACTTTTTCACAACAGGATGACTTATCAAGATTTTGTGAAGACGTTTACCTGCGTGGAAGCAGTTCACCTGGACGCAGAAACTAGCAAAGATGAACCAACATTGAGGTCCAAAATCTCTTGGCAAATGAAAGTGTGGCATGGACAGTGGCAGAGGGGTGTGAGTGCCGGGGGATGCCGGAATAATCTAGGTAAAGCATTTTTTTAAAACTTTCTTAATTTTATGATAAGGTTACAAAGCAACACAAACATGATAAATAATTTAATTCGATTTATGAGTATTTTCTAGTGTTATGTGATAGCCATTTTGTCTTATGGTTTGGTCATGTGTGTAAGGAGTCTTAAAGCGTAATCGTCATTAAAGCAAGAAACAAATGCTAATTAAATAAGTGTTTGGTGGAATTTTCTCTGGAATAACCGAAAATGTTTCTACTTATACTGTAAAAAGTTCCGGATCAAATTACGGTAAAATCTATTTTTACCGGAACAAGTTATGAAACAAAAAATCTGATATACCATAATTTTAACAGTAATAATTACGGTAAATTCACAACTCCACTCTAATAAAATAAATGTTACTGTAAAAATTTCGGTATAATATTTACGGTAAAAATAGATTTTGTGGTTTAATGGGTTTTAAGCATGATGCACCCAATGAGCCGATACTTTATATTCTAAGTTGATCTGGAATTTTTTACAGTATATATAATTAAAATATTATAAAATATGTGTGTAAAACTAGGTATTATTAATAGATGATGTTTTTAATACATGATATTTTTAATACATGATATTTTTAATACATGATATTAATATGTAATGTATGTTATTATACGATGTTATTTTTAGAAAAAATTGTAATAGAATTTACTATCTTTTTTTTGTCTTCAGATTCGTTTCACATCAATCCTCAATTCCAAATAGTTCTTCCGGAAGCTGAAGAGGTTTTAATTTCTTTAAGTCAGCATAGCATTCTGGAGCCAAAAGTAATAGGTTTCGCAGTTTTCCCAGTAAGTTGAATTAGAAGTCAGGAAAATTTCAAAATTTACATCATCTAGTGTATATCCTAAAATGTAACACCACCCTATAAACGAAAAAATTACCGTATTATGACTTAATTCACAATAATGAAAAGAAAAGTGTTAATCAATGATTTGAAAAATAATTTAAAAATTTCAATTATTATGTTTGGAGGAGTAGGTCTAAGAATTTTTTTTTCATCTGCAGTTTACTATAACTCATTGTAAAAAAACTATTCTGTTAAACCACGATTTCTGATTTAAAAGACAATATGAGTGGTATTTGCTAGCTTACAGTTCTGTTTTGAATAAAAGCAGGTTCAAGTTTATTTTCAGTCAGGATTGTGAGCTCAGTGCAAAGAACAACGTATTAACCCTAGTCAAGTTAAGGAGTACACAGCCCAAGTTAGAGAAGATCAACACAAAGATACATCCATTGGTAGTGTGGGATTCAAACCCTTTACCTTTACGCTACAGAGAGTTTGGCAGAACGGCGTTACTTCTCTGCTAGGAAGGCACAGGGTTCGATTTCATTGCACGTTTATGTCAAATCGATTGTGTCATATATGCAGAGATAAAATTACGTTGGGGTTACGTCACACAATTTGTATTAGAAAAATTTCTAAAATTACGAGTTTATTTTGTTTATGATTGAGCCTTCTACCGATTCTGAAAATCTAAATAACTTTAATACAATTAACAAAGCTAACATAATTCCGAAATCGCTTTTATGTATTAGTATACGCTGCACTTCTCCTGTCTTTACGTTGTTAGATTCAGCAAAACGCGTTCCCATCAAAATAAAGATCATTTAGTATAATTTAGCATGCAGCTATTGCTAAATATCTGCTTGATAGTCAAAATTTTCCAAAATCAAGCAATTTTCTCTGCAACTATAATCCCTTCTGAAACTTGACAAAATCTATTACTACAGTACCTACGTTAAAAACTTATATTAGTGTATTTGTTACTTACTAAAACAACACTTCATAGCCATGAAAACCATATTAAACTACTTATTAAGACCACAATACCTTTAATAGTTATTACTAAAATCAGTTAAGATTAATTTGCAATTTTTTATGACCCCTTTGAAACCTTTAATTTTGCTCATAAGAACACAACATATTTTTTTTCCATTTAAACTATCGTTTTAAATTATCTAATCTTACAGAAAAACTTCTCAAAAGCGTATCTAAGAAATAAATACATGGTTTTATATAACTTCAGAAATATTAATTCTTGATCCTTGATTTTACATGGAATAACGAATAAAAAATAATTAAACATTAAAACACATAAAAATAGTTCCACATGAAATAAATTTTATGTTTCATAACCGGCATTGAACAGCCGATTCAATTCTAAGTTTATGTAGCTCCTTAGCCTTGTAATTTTCAATTAAACCATAAACGGTATGAATCAGGTGTAGAATTCATGTTACCAGCCATTGCTGGGATTTGAACCCGTGTCATCTCATTGAGAGGTAAGCTCTCCATCCCCTCATTTATTATTTAATAAAAGTTTTAAAAATATATATTAATGGTGGTTAGCATGGGACACCCAGTATAAATAGAAGTTCTCTTCACTTAAATATAGTTTAAAGCTTCTAAATAGCCGACTTTTTTTACAACATTTTTGGCAGGAGTTTAAAAAATATAGATAAAAGGCAGATAATAAGGAACACTCAATATGAATGAATAATTGAAGTGTCATCCAAAGTTTGATTCAGTGTTCTTTTATTTATTCATGCAGATGAGTAAAAGCTTGTCAACAGAAATAATGGAAAAAACGTTCTTCAAGAAGACTAAATCCATTTATAGTTCTGCATATAGTAATAGCCGACAGGTGAGTTCAACTTTACTTTAAAACTATGACACATAAAGAACTTTATAAACAATAAAAACACTTGAATAGACTATTCACCATTTGATCTGCATGTAAATTATTTATTATTATCTCCGTTCCTTAAGGATTGTTTTGCTCGCTTAAAATTATATTTCAGTTTTGCTTGGTACTCTTTTTAAAATAAAGATCTAATAATATCCCAGAGAGAAGGCAACCTTACGGCAAACGTTGTATTTTCATTTTCATTTAGTTGTCATAAAAAGTTCCTTTTTTAAACCTAGTAGAAATAATAGTATGTCAAGCTTGTTTCCTTAAAGATTGAAAATCATGCAAATAACTTTACAGAAAGAAAAAGACCTCATAATCTCATGTTTTACCTTTTACTGTAAACTTTGTTTTTGTCTTTTTTTTTTTTGATTCAAGCTTTGTCCAGGCTTTCAAATGCATCATTTGTGTTGAAAACTTAATGATCAGCCAACCTACTTTTGAAGTGTTAAAAATATATTCAAAAGCCAGTGCAAATAAACTTTGTTTCAATGTTGGTTATAAAGTATAAAATAAACCTATAGAAGGTGAATTTATCATCGGTTTGAGAATGCTTTTTACTCTTGATTTGCGAATGATAATTCATCCACGATTCCAGAAACTTTTTCTAGCCTTGTTTCGTAAATGCAGATATAATCTTGATTTAAAAGGGTTGTTTTTGCAAGCTTAATGTAAACCTCATAGTGCATGAACCAGCATAGTTAAATTAAACATTGTTCCAAACTTGCATGCTTTATTTGGTAATCATTTATAAACCCTGTTGGGCTTTGTGATAATGGTTGTTGCTGACGTTAAAATCAATCTCACGCTTCTACCTGGGAGGAAACAAACATAAAATGTGAAACATTTAATTTATATACATTTCAGTACTATTACGTTTCATCGGACCGTAAAAGTAACATATTACCACAAAATCTATATTAGAATTTCACATAAAGTTAGGTACTTCCTACATCAATTCCCCTTGTAACTATTATCATATAAATTAATGACTTGAATAATTTAGCTATTATTTTTTAACGGCCCCAAAAAATAGAATAGTACTAACATTTCTCTTAAACCGAATAAAAAGTTGAAATAATGATATAAAGGTATTAAAAATAATGATTAAAATGTGATAATAATTTAAGCAACGACATTCAACATGAATAGAATTAATGTGGACTATTCTGAAAAATTACAAACACAATTGAGTGCTACCAACTCGAGAAGAAGTGAAGTGATTGTGCCTAGTCATGTGATTTAAATGCGACTTAATTGGATACCTGTAAGTGACGTCAAGCGTGTTTTTCGAACCCTATTTGCTTTTGAATCGACAAATGCCTCTATTTACCTACGATGAAATCACTTGCAGGAAACGATGCTACGATGCTCCCGGCATTGCTACGATGAAATCACATCCAATTGTTAATTTATGTGTTTGTAGAAATCAAGTGAAATTAAATAATGAATTAAACAGTCACGCCATATTAGCAAAACATTACTAAAAAGCTTCATTTATAGTAAATGCAAATGCATGTCTTAATAGAAGTGATTTTCCTCTTAGATTAGATGTTGGTATTGTATTCTTTAGTAGATGTTGTTTTCTTTCAATGTTAAGGACTGCTTACTCGCTTATTATTTCAGTTTTAAGTTCCTTCTTGCTAACGAAAAATATACATATTCAATTTGTTTTTTAACTATATACATACAAACGCATTAGTGTTTTATATAAGACTAAGGGGTCAAATCCCAGCCTTATTGCATAAAACATTAATGTCTATTACGTTAATGTAAGTAAATGGAATTTTTCACATCCTGTGAAACTTTTGATTTAATAACATTTCATTCCATTTATATTCATTACGATTCTATATATATAGATAAAATTATAAATTTCAGTGTTAAGGGACAAAGCATAGCTAAGTTTCCCTTCATAAGTTAGAATGCTAATAAACGATAAGTTAATTAAATTCCAGAGCCGTATCGCACATCGAATTAGTTGAAATATAATTCTTACTCGTCTACTTCTTTTGTTTAACTTAGATTTATTATTTGTATATGTATTTTATTATAACCGTGATATATTTTTGTTTTGTGTACCTGGCAACTTTGATTCATAATTAGTTTATGTTCTACATGTCTTTGTGCCTTTCTTTGTGTTAAGTATTTGTGCAAATATATTGTGAAAGAATTGAAATCTTTGTGAAAGAATTGAAATCTTTGTGAAAGAAATTAATATCGTTTTGAAAGAAATTAATATCGTATGTGTCATTTAAGAGAATTTGTGCTTGTCGGGCTTGGCTAACTCGAAATAGAATGGATATAACAGATGCTAACGTAAACAAACGCCACGTTTCAATAACCAATCAGGATCGAGATACCTACACTACATCACTTGCAGTTATCCCATTCCGTGCTAAAGAAACTGCTGATAGCTGCAAACGATTTGGCTGTAACGGATGTTGCTCGGGGTGCACCAACAAGAAGATAGATCTACGTTGCACCCCATATTAGTTAAATTAAAAAGAGGAAAAGCAAAGAAATTTTTTAAAACAGAAATTCCTGATCTCTAAAATGTTTTGTATGTAAAGATTATGTTGCATGTAAGTGTTTGATCTTTCAACTCATCTCTAAAGTGCTTGATGGTTACACTAGAGAGTTCAAATTCTTTGAATGCGGGAACTCAATCTCGTCTGTTGATGAAAAAAACAAACAAGTACATGTCTGTCTCATCTACATGAAAAAATACGCTTATGTTGAACTTTAATTTTATTACGAAGAAACATTATGCTTTTAAATTTAAAATATTTATTAAAAATAAGTATTTTGTTCCCTTTTTAGGTATCGGGAAGGGTGCATTTTGAGCAAGGAAGCTACCTCATTCTACCTACAACATTTGATCCAGGAGAAGAAGCTAATTTTACCATTCGAGTTATATCTAATAAACCTTTGAAACTTAAGTAAATTTTATGTTTTGAATTATTAGTTATAATTTCATTTGAGATAGCTTTTCTTTTGTCATAATTTTCTTTCATGCAATATTTTTTTCTTCTTCAGACTTCTAGATTGTAATCCAGCTGTATTAAAGCCAGCTATTGTAAAGGTAAATGACTAACAATACGCTTATTTCTTTCGTACTACTTTTAACTTCTAATTTTAAACTTAAATTTATGTGCTACTTTAAACTATTTTTATTTGTAAGAAGCGATCTATTAGATGCATTAATTTTAAAACACCTGTTATAGTAAACTATTTATGAAACTACAATACATGGCGTCTCTCCATAACTTATCTTAATATATAATTCTTAGAATTTTTGTGTAAAAGGGAAGTCAGGAAACTATTAGTGTAAGCAAAAAGGTGCAGAATTCTCTCAAAAAATTGATTTATCATTATTTAGATCAAAAGGACAAGAGCGTGGTTTTAAATCATCGGAAATCAATTTATTTAAAAAAGAGTTAAAAGTACTTCCTAATAAAAAAAATTAAACTGGTATATAATGATTTTAGTTCCTTCGATATCTTTTCTGATCTCGATAATGATTTTATTTTATTTTATAACGGTCGTTGAACAGCCAACCTAATTTTTGGTTTTACAACTACTAATGTTCAACTCCGTAGCCTTGTAATTTTGAACCCAATCCAGAATACAAGGGAACTCCTGGATCAAGTATTGGGAGAAATTTGTCTTCGTGGAGGGCTTTTTGATGGAACTAACCCGCATTTGCGTTACATGGAGAGAAAGACAACGAGAACTTCCCACTGTTAACCTGACGGAAAGAAACGCTGCCCCATGATCCGTCTACCACTAAGGATATTTCATGTCAGCACTGTGGTCGTAGCAAGCCGGATACTTATTCGTATCCAACAGCCATCACTGCGATTCGAACCCGGTTCACCTCATTGGAAGGCGAACGCTCTATCCCCTAAGTCATCACGGCTCCTCGCTAATAATGAATGAGTCTGTAAACATTATTATTTTATTTCTTTTAAATATTTATTAGCGAAGCTTAATATGAGTAGTGTATATGCATATATTGCGCTCTTTTACTTGTTAAGTTAAAAATTCTAAACATATACTAAGGACGATCACCACTATATGCCTCTGAATTACTATAATATTTTTACCATATCGGCAATACTCTACCCTTCACATATTTTACAGTAATTACTCACTGTAAATACCCTGGTATAGTGGTATACTACTTTTCTCATTCCTTTATTATCGTTTAAAATTATATTATTGCTGTGTGACGATTTTTTCTTTCAGGCCTCCCCCTCGATTGACACGAAAATTAATTCCTACGAAGGAGTATTTTTGCAACTCTCAGATGAGGTAAATTTTATTTCTTTTAATAAATTATATAATTATGAAATTGATGTGATAGAAATAAAATTCAATTTTCAGCATAAGACAACAAATGCTTTCGAGCTTCAGGATGTTTTAGAAGTTTGTTTGCCAAATGGTATGTAATCTAAAACTTTTATTTTTATTCTGTTTTTTAAATAATTATTTATATGAGCCATATTTATCTATACAAATAATAAAATAAAGAATATGTGGGTGTACATATCTGCATACCGGATTGCTAGTACATCGTAGGCACTAAAAATACGACATTCCACATAAAGCTAAGTGAGAAATCAAAGTAAATTACAAAGCTCGACTCTCGATTTTTTTTTTATTAGATATTAAATTATGATAATTTTCAGGTGTAGTACAGATGCTTGTTTTTTTTCCTTCGATATTCCTGCATTTTGATGCCTATCGGGTTTAAGTGGAACGTTTAGTATTTTACCATCTCATGCTTAGACTTTTCCTTCAAAATGAATAATTTTATTTTTTCTTAAGACGATTTTTAATATTTTTAAAAAACAATTTGAGAAGCCCACTTTCTCCCTCTATTTCGAAATGTTTCAATTATTACATCCGTGGATCTACAGCATATTAACTTCGAATTTAGAAAAAGAAATGCAATGAACTTTCCGTTTTCATTTTAGACACGAGAAAAGGAAAGTCAAATAATTATACAATTTTTAACTAATTTTTAAACAAAAATTAAAAATGTCTAATTCAATCGGCAAGCATTTCTATCGTTGAAATGAGACTTATACATCTTTCGGGGGATGTATTACTAGTGTTAGCACTAGTGCTGGGCTATTGTTATAATCGCGATATATTACCAGAAAATATCGATATTTCACGATATAGTTCAATATAACTTATTTACATATTTTTGTATATTGGACAATGGTTTGATTTTAATTTTTCCTATTTTTATCAGCCAGCAATCCAAAATATAACAAAATTTTACTATTAGCAGAAGATTTTGCTGTTAATTGGTGGTACAGTGTTTTTTTCCCGACAGCTTATTTTCGAATATTCATACAAAATCAATTTTCTTTATTTTGGCCTAAATATTTCGGAACAGATATATCCACCAATACACTTATTTTACAGCTTACTTCCTTAAGTGAAACAGCATTAAGCATAGCAGATCTCAACAACTACACTGAAGAGCCATTACATTATGACCACCCTCCATCTATAACAATGGGCGCGCCCAGGTTTTCATGGTTTCTCGCCCAGGAACAATGTTTTCATGGAGCGCATTAGGACCCATCATCCTCATAGAACAATACCTGACGTGTGTAAGCTACTTGAACATAGTTGCAGACCAGGTTCACTCATTCATGGCAACAGTTTTTCCTGCAGGGGATGGTGTTTACCAACAGGATAGTGCACCATGTCATAAGGGTCGAATCGTCGAGGAACATTCCAATGACTTTCAAGTCATGTCTTGGCCCCCAAATTCACCTGACTTTAATCCAATAGAGCATTTGTGGTGCCACGCTACCTCCTGTGCAATGTGAGGGAATTGTAGGACCAGTTGGTGAGCGCTTGGTACTAGATACCTCAGACTACCTATCAGCACCTTGTGGAATCAATGCCACGGCGGAGAATAGCAGTTTTGAGGGTTAAAGGTGGTCCTACATGCTATTGGCAGGGTGGTCTTAATGTAATGGCTCTTCGGTGTAAGTTGCCGATTTCCTTGAACTGTGAAATACTAGTGTAATAAAAGGTTTTCTTCTAACTTCACGAAAAGGGTTTTACTCGCGATATTATCATTTGTATCACATCATATCACGATATCATCATATTATAGCACGATATTATCATATCCTATCACGATATTATCATCAGCTTCATTATTATCATTTGTTAGTATTTTTCGATATTATCGTTTTCCAGTATTTTTCGATATTCTCATTCGTCAATATTTCACGTTATTATCGGTTGATTCTTCTTGATATTACCGTTTACTTCTATTCAAAGTGCATGGAGAAATATTTTGATCTTTTAAGCAGAAAATTTATTTCAGAGGGTCGCAGAGAACAGGTTGCATTATATACTCCCGCTATAACCGTGTTCATTTGATGCAAATATCACAGCAATGAACACTTATATAAAAATTACACTTTTAAAATAAAACCAGTACTACTTTCTCTTCATGTCAAAGTATCAATGCAAATATAAATACACCCTAATGCAGCAGAATCAATGTGGAGTCGCGAAGCGGCCACTTCGTGAACGCGGAAAACAATGTGAAACTGTGAAGTGGTGAGTTCGTGTAAGCGAACTAGCTGGTCGCCCTAGGCAGCTTGTTTGGTAATTGACAGTTTCTGCATATTTTGGGTTCATCATAAAGACTATTATTATCATAAATAAGTTGTGCATAAGTTAAGGTAAAAACTTTTACAAATCCTTTTTTTTTAATTGTGTTGAAATATAAATAGTGCAAAATTTTATTTCGATTGATAAATATCGTAAATAGATGATAACAGAAACATGTCATTATGTCACAGAAACATCTCGTAGACACTTTTCCTGATGCGTTTAGAAAATTCCCATCAATAAACTGCTCAACAAATTCTTTTCTAATTGAGCAGAAAATATTTTCTTTGCAAGTTCTGAGAAAAGAAATAGTTCTCAAAAACTTTTTTTTAGTGTGAAACTCTTGGAAACATCTAAATGAGAAACGATACTTAAGTGAAATACGTAATACTTAAAATCTCTTAGAAACGAGTGATATGTCTTAAATATTTTAAAGCTTCTTATAGAAATTAGCACACAGAGAAAACAAAAAAAGGCGTTTTATTAAAATAAAAATAATAAAGTGACATAATAAAAAAATTAACTTTAACATTATATTCCTCCAATTTTCATAGGAGATTTTTACAATTTGCCAATATGATAATAATTTAAAGAAAAATTAAGTTTCATCTGGTTAAAAAGATCGTCTTAAGAGATAATGTATTTATTAGTACGCAGCACATTACTACAATTTTCATTAGTACGCAACTCATATATGACTAAAATATAATTACCTTCTTTTAATAGTTAACAGCCCAAGTTGCTTAAGCTGGAATTTTTTTATAACCTTGTTGAACAGCGGAGACATTTTTGAGTTAAAAATTATCAATGTTCAACTCTGTAGCTTTTTAATTTTGAACAAAACCCAGAAGACAAGGGAATTCTATTCCATGTTTAGTCTACCGCTGAGGGAATTATACACTATCACTAAAGTCGGTGCGAGCCGGGTGTAGAATTCGTATCTACCAGCCATAGCTTCGATTCGAACCTGGATCACCTCATTGAAAGGTTCTAACACGTTTTGGGGTGCTGACCGTACCGCGCTATTGCGAATTTATCAAGCACTTATACTGTCGCGCATTGACTATGCATGCACAGTTTATGGAACGGCTTCTGCATCTAACTTAAAACGTCTAGATACGGTGCATCATACGGCGTTACGCATATGCAGTGGAGCATTTCGCACTTCTCCTGTTGAGAGTTTATATGCTGTGTGTCATCAACCTTCTCTCAATTTCAGACGCATGCAGCTCTCTTTGACATTTTACTTTCGCGTCCTGTCATCTTCATCGAACCCTCTTCGACGTGAGATTATTCCACTAAGTTTACAACGATTATCGTCGTCGTCGTCGTCGCGAATTTAACAAGGCCTTCGGGGCCTTTTACTTTCCATATGAGTTGCTATCATGAATTATTAGCATCATGAGTTGGGTGCTAGAAGAGAAGGGCAAGAAAGCTTTTAAGATCTTGATTCTATTGGATTGATATGATTGGACTATATGCTATCGTAGTGGGCGGGGCTAGTGCCCTGTGGGTTGTGTTGGTAATTTGGCGCTGGTTGCGCCTATCAAAGTTAGCGGATGCTTGAGGAACTAATGTGAAGATTTGTGGCCCTTTTTAGGGCCTTTTGAGAAAGATGATTTAAAGGGTTTTTTGGCCCTTAAAAAGGCCGATTAATATTAACTTACAATGTCTTTAAGAATAATTAAATTTACTTGATAGTATGGCGTCACTTGTAAAGAAGTGGGCCAGTGGTCTAACTTTAGAATCTTCAATCAACATTTCGGAGTTAAAAATAGTGTTATAGTTCGCAGCATTGCAATTAATAGCTTTATTATAGAATTTTATATTGAGGAGAGTAAGGGTTTCTGTCATAGTTTTTAAATTGAAGTCATTGTGAATAGCATTATTGCGGATATAAAAAGGAACCCCGCTAAGTTTTCTTAGGATTTTGTTTTGAAAAGTATTAAGTTTTTTAATTTGAGCATTGTTAATGCTACACCATGCGGGTGATGCATATGTAACTATACGTCGAATATAGGTGATGTAGATATATCTTTTATTTTTAAGTGAGAGTTTGGAACGAGGTCCTAATAAGGGCTTTAATTTATTATAAATGTTTAATGCTTTGGCTACGGCTGTTTTGATGTGGTCCTGCCAATTCAGGTCTTTGTTAATTGTAAGGCCCAAATAGGTAGCCTTGTTTACAATGGGGATATCGTTATTGAAGAATGTTAATTTTTTGTTTATTTGCAAGTTGCGTGGTTTTTTAATAAGTAGCAGGTTTGATTTCTGTGCGTTAATCTCAATTTTCCATTGAGTGCACCACTCTTCGTATTTATAGATTTTTTCTTGGAGCTTGCTAATTGCGTTTGGGATGGATTTCGATTTAACTATGATGCCCGTGTCATCCGCAAAGAATGCCGTTAGGCTATTAAAATCAGTTTTATCAATTGGGAAGTCATGTGTGTAGAAAAGATACAGAATTGGTCCAAGGATACTTCCCTGGGGGACTCCTGCACTTATTTTAAAGCATCTATTGTGTAGGTATGATTTAAGTAAAAGGATTAGGTCAGAATTTAGTTTAATGTGTTTATTAAGCAGGCCAGCGTGCCATACTCTGTCAAAGGCTTTTGTGACGTCTAACATGAGGAAAGCTGATTTTTGTTTGTTGTGGAGGCCTTGGCCTATGAATTCAATTATACGAGTTAGTTGTTTCGTGGTGTTGAGCTCATTTCTGAACCCAAATTGTTCATCTGGCAGAATATTAAGTTTGTCTTTAAGTCTGTTGTAAATGATTCTCTCAAAAATTTTACTAATAGTTGGTCGGAGACTAATTGGCCTGTGGTTATGGGGCATTACTGGGTCTTTAAGGGGCTTTGGGAATAAGATAATAGTAGCTTCTTTCCATTGCTCTGGAAAGTAGCAATTGGAAATACAGTAGTTAAAGATATTTACTAGTTCGGTTATATAATTATCAGGAATGGCCTTTATCATTTTATTAGTGATTTTATCACCTCCAGGTGCTTTGTTTTGCTTTAGTTTTTTAATAATCATGAAAGTTTCATTGCTATTTGTATGGCTAAGGCCATCGTTTGGTGAGGTAGTATTAAAATATTGTCTGTTTTCTCTTAATATTATTTCTTCAAAGTCCTCATCTATATTGTTAGTGTTTTCAGTAAACTGTTCCTCCATGGAGTCAGCGGAAGCTTCGGCCTTTTCAAGGGCCGAAAACACTAGTCCGTTTTTTCCATGTATTGGTTTATTAATAGTTTTATCTGTTTTAAAATTTTTTGTGAGTTTGTATAGGGAGTGGTCCTCTGTGTTCAGAGTTTCAAGTTTATTTGACCAAGATTCATTTCTGTGCTCTTGGCATAGTTTTTTGATATTTTTATTAATGTTATTTATAAGGTTTTTTAAGTGGGGATCAAGAGATCTTCTCCAGTGTTTACGTATGTTATTTCTGTGAGAGATTAGTTGCTTGATGTGAGGTGGAAGTTTCATGTAATGTGGGTTATTAATTTTTTCGTAGGATGCCTCATTGTGTGCACTAAGAATCTTGCTATTGAATTTATTTATTGAATTATATGATGCACGACCCTCATATATACCACCTTTTAACTCTCGCATGCGATCACTCATTCAGACTTTGGATTTTTGTGATATGCCATCACAATCTGTAAATTACTTTCTCATCCAACCATGGACTATTTCATCATATTATCTTGATTGTTCATTTGTCTCATACAGTAAATCTAATGTCTCACCTAGCATTTTTCAACAGCTGTTCACTTTCCATCGTCATCAGTATATACAATACATAGCAGTTTTTACAGATGGATCTAAGTTCCCCTGGACATGTTGGTTGTGGGATTGTTGTGGCTAATATTACTTACAGCTACGACATTCCTGTAATTTGCTCTGTTTTTACAGCGGAAGCATTTGCTATCCTTTTAGCTTTAAGACTCATTTCTTCGCATTCGGCTAGAAAATTTTGTATATACTTGGATAGTTTGAGTGTTTTAAGACAGTTAGAACATGTGAGAAACGAAGCTCATCCAATTTTAATTTTTATTCAACATATATTGACTTCTCTATACAAGAAGGGTTTTAAAATTTTATTTTGCTGGATTCCCAGTCATGTAGGTATTAAAGGAAATGACAAAGCTGATTCTGCTGCACGATCTGCCTCTTCTCCAATAACATTATCTGTCCCATTTTCTGATTTAAAAAACCACATTCGCAAACTTTTTCAGTGTTTATGGCAGCAACACTGGGACCTGCAAGGCGAAAACAAATTACATTCTGTTAAACCTACTTTGGAGCCTTGGCCTGCACTGCACATGCGCAGGACAGATGTCAAACTCACCCGCTTGCGAGTAGGACATACTCGACTTACACACCTTCATTTGCTATTTGGAGAGCCTCCTCCCAAGTGCAACGATTGCAACGTTTTACTCACGATTCATCACATTTTAATACTTTGTACACTGTTTTGCATCTTACCGGTCGCTACTTCGAAACATTAGTACGCAACCAAGCAATCAGATTAAAAAATTAATGAGATCTAAATTGGTACCCAGTTCTTTTTTTATATATACACTGGATTTGGTCGTTGTAATTAGGCCTGGGCTGACGTCACTTGAATATGTTTTATTATACACGGTTTTCAATAGTGCATCAATTAATCAATTGATTCCGAACACTAAAAAGAATGAATGGGGGAATGTTTGTTTTTGTTAGGGGAAAACAGTTGATGGATTGCTAAAGGGTCACTGATATGTTTCAGCTCTATTGGTTGGATGTATATTAAAAAAGTTGTGTATCATTTTATAAGCGTAAATAGGTAAATTATTTGTTCTTTTTTGAATAATTAAGATTTTTTAATTGTTTTTGTAGTCAAGTCCTCTTCATTTTTATTAAATAATAATTAAATATTGGTGTAAATGATTTTTGTTTAGATATGTTAGACATTACATCCCAATTCTGCTTTATAAGTTTCTCAAAAATATTAAGTTTACTTAAGCTTCATCCATAAATTGTATTCTTTGTTTTTTCATTTATTTTAACGTAAATTATAGTGTGGCAGAATTTACACTGAAATAAATTGAAGTAATTTCAGAGTGACTTGATCATGGTCTTTAAAATAACCGAAACAATTTTAAACTATAACATCTGTACACAGAGTGTCTTCAAATGAGGTGCACGTAAACTAATTGTATGAATTGCAATTTTTATGCCTCAGTACTTGAGCTTAATTGTTTAATTTTTGCCAACACGAAAGTTAATTTTGTATCTCATTCGTTTTACAGATTATGTGAAAAGCTGTGCCACATTAGAAGTCTGCCGTCAAGTTGTTTTAGCATTAGATGTATCCTTTATTTTTATTCATAGTTATGTTTCATTTCTATAAAATTATTTAAAAATAACTGTTTTGAATAGGTCAAGCGCATAAGTATGAGAAATTACATGAAAATTTCAACCAGGTCAGCAAAATTCGAATATTAATAAAGTACTGAGTAATATACAGGCGAACTTCGTTAATACGAAGTCGAGAAGAAGCAAAATTCTTTTTCGGAGAAACCTGCAAAACAGCAATAGGCATAAAGGTCGATTATATAAAACAAATCATTAAAGCAAATTTATCAAAGAATTTAAATGATTTCTGTTGAGAACTAAATATAATAAATGGTAAGTAAAATTTAAAAATAATTTTACCTCTTTAAGTTAGACTTTAAAAAGATTATGTATTCCATTTCTTTGTAAAAAAAAAAATCACATTTTTCCCAGTTGCTCAAAGCATTTCTTTCTTCTTTTTTTCCCCTAGAAGAAATAGAAGCAACCGAACAGTTTTAAAGCAGCTGTTACTTCATTGAAAGACACGAAATAACCTACACAATAGTCTCTATCTTTTTCACATCAAGCCATTTCAATTTGTTCTCGAATCTTATCAATTCCATACTTTGCGATTGCTGATTTTTTATTAGTTCAAACACTAACAGCACATGAAATCTTCTTGTTTTCCAGACAAAGATAAATTTTTTCATACTTGTTTTCTACTAGTGTTAAGAAAATTATCTACATGTCAGTAACTAACTGAAACGCTCACAAAAGAATATCACTATTAGTTGCAAAAGAAAGTAAATCTTTACACTTTCGTCAGAATCGCCACCTAAGTCAGCTCCACTCACCCGGACGTCAAAACCCCCTCACATGTCCAATCGGTGAGGTAAAAATTGCAAATTGATATATACTAACGGAGAGCGACCATCTCGATTCAAAGAACAAATGCGTAGTCCTCACTCATTTAGACTTAAAAAAAAAGCGATTAATTTGCTTCAAGTAGGTCACTGAGTAAGGAACAGCGATGTATAGGTGTAATACTTACTTTGTCTTAAGCGGGTTTTTTTTTTTTAAATCTTTAAACTAAACAATGCAATTATTTTTGTTTTCCAAACTATCGTGATGGGAAAATTGATTTTCTTCGTCTTAAGCGAAATATTCATGCTAATAGTTTTAGTCTTAACGAGGATCGACCCAGATCATTTTGAAGCTTGGAATATATATATAATAATATACAAAGTTAATATTTAAAATATAAATTGTTTTACAGGTAACATTGAATTTTTTCTGCGTGTGCAATTTTTGCACAGACTAATAAATTATATTTTACTATTTTTTTATAATATTGCTAAAACTTGCTGATTGTCAATGTATGTATGAAACCTTAAGAAGCATTTCAGACAACTGGAAATGGAAGAATTAGATTTTCTGACTACAAGAACTTGATGTGTAGTCTTAAACACTGGCAGGTGAGTTTCATTATTTTTCTACACATCACGTGCAAAACTGCTAACGTGTAATATTTTTCCACATATTAAGTTAAATATTCTGACAATATATGTATATACAATAGTTCCTGAATTTCTAAAACTTTATATTTAAAAATAATTTCTCAATAACTATCCGATCGATTTCTGTCAATTTTGGGAATTAGTCATTTCAAGTTACATAATTAAAAATATTGCAAAAATTTGTATACCTTACAGGTACATAAAAGCTAAAATCTGTGTGTATGATTATTCGTTAACAACTCGAGAACGGGATCACCGATTTGGTTCGTGTTTCTGTCGACAGTTTGCAAATTTTTATGGATGGTTTGCAAGCAATCATCATTTTAAGGGCAGCTGGGACGCACTATAAAAAATACTAAATTTCGTTGTTTTTTCCTTTATATATCTTTGTATGGCTTTAACGATTAGTAGGGCGTTTTTTGATACAGATTTTGGAAAATTTTTGGATCATTTTGCGATATTTTAAATCCCTCTACGTTAAGTCATTCTCATGCAATCCTGAAAAATGTAGATTTTCATTGTTTCAAATTGGCGCTGTCATGGAAACAGCATCATAACATCATCACAAATTCACAGACTGGCATAATACTAACTAAGTAAATACTGTATTTAACAGTCACGAATTATCTATCTATATTATATAAAACGCTAATACGTACGTATGTATGTATCAATAAAACCGATGATATTTCTTTTCTCGCGCTGGCAACAGTTTTCATTTTTAATTGATTGGATTCGGCGCGCAAGAGCACGTAGTGAGCATCATATGGCTAATCTATATTATATAAAACGCTAATACGTACGTATGTATCAATAAAACCGATGATATTTCTTTTCTCGCGTAGGCAACAGTTTTTATTTTTAATTGATAGGCTTCGGCGCGCAAGAGCACGTAGTGAGCATTATATGGCTAATCTATTTTATATAAAACGCTAATACGTTTTAATTGATAGACTTCGGCGGGGAATAGCACGTAGTGAGTATCATATGGTTGGCTGGGTGAATTCTCACCGAATTATCAAAAAAATTCTCACAAAATTATCTTCATCGAAGCTGATGCTTTACATCCGGCGTTCAGTACTATTTCATATTGTTTTACAACACATGGTCTTAGACCTCTGGTGGGAAAGACTTTAAAACAAAACTTACAACTGTTACTTTTCTCAACAACTGAAATTTAGAATAATGTGATTACGAAAAATATGTGAACTGTTTGCAATTTCAAATTAATATTGAAATGCACAGGTTTAGAATTTTCTACAGTGAAAAGTTTTCGGAACTTCAGTGTTTAAAAAAGTATACAAAAGCTAGACGTTAAGAACGTATCCAATGAGCGAGGAAAGCGAGCATCGGATTGCGAAGCCATCCGAAATGAACTGCGAAAGCAGTTCCAGGGGTTGGCAAGCGCCAGCGAGCAGGGGGCGAAGCCTCCTAGTTTTATTTATTTGATTATTATTACTTACAATATACTAATTGTAAACATATTGATTTTTCTGGCATATTAATTATGTAAAAAAAATATATTCTTATTAATGTTTACATTCATATGTAAACATAAATAAGAATGCTTACATATTTTAAGCCTACGTATTCTCATTCGTCCGAACGGCATTTCAATTTCAAGATGTTTAAAATTACTCACTGTATATTTTCACAAAAGTTAGCACACGTGCAACAACGATAAGTCCTTGCAACCAATTAAGCGACGCAGAACAATTCAATTCAGATCTTTATTATTATTTTTTTTAAATTTAAGTTAAAAAAGTCAGTGTTTATTTACAGTAGCAGTTCTAAAAGAATTTCAGAATTATTTGGATAAAAATTAGCTAATTATGTCTACCTGGTTTACCTTTGCCCGTTCTTCCCTACAGTGATGTTTTTTTAATGCACAGGGCCATTGCTCTGTATCCATTGAGCGGTATTTCTTAAGGAGATTTTTTTATGATTAAGTACCACTGCCCGAGACTCCAAACGAGTTATAGAAAAAAAACATTGACAGATACTTTTATTGTTAGATTTAGTTATGTTTGAACATGTTATATACATTGTTATCAAGTATACATTGTTATAATTTGTAAAAAAAAAAGCTCTCTCCTGCAGTAACAAGTTGTTGATTCTAAAGAATCATCAAGGCTTAACCTCCTCAACTGTAAAACTCACATCATGATGTTGTCAGCGTCATTAGCATGAGCATTGGTTGCTTTTACTTGCATTCTTCTTATATCTAGGAAATATAGCGCGATAGAGAAAATCTTACTCTTAAATTTAATTAAACATTCCAAAATTTGTAAAGGACATATTTACGAAACAGAATTTTTTTTTTAAATACTCTAATTAATTTTTTTAACCTCTAGGTAATATTTAGAAATCACACCAAAGGGACAACGAGTGTTTTAAGAGCGGAGAAACTGAGAGATGCACTATTTGATGTCGGTATGTATACTATTGTATCCCTACACATCTATGATATATTTTATGCTAGAGTTGGTTAAATCTTGTGTTGAGTATGGCTATCTGTACGCTCTATCTGTACGTCTCAAGAAAGTCTATTGTACTCGGCCAGTACTTTTAGTAATAAATCCTGAAATAGTACCAGCTTTATTCATTGATTTTAATTTTTAAATGAAATTGTAAAATCTGCTCTATCTCAAATAGAGAATTTTACCTTTTATTATTAGGAACTGCATTGCCCTGCTTTTATAATTTTCAAATGAATGCTGTTTTAATTTTGATCATGCTGGTTAAAGTTCAGTCGTTACCCATCCATGATTAGTGCTTAAAATTATCCAGAAATAATTAAAATTATGTAATAGAAATCCAACTGATTATCAGTTATATAATTTCCGTAGAAAATACATATATTGATTCATCTAATATAAACTCAGTGGCTCGATAGCCCATGGAGGTCCAAGGTCTACTGTGTCTATCTCAGTTTTCTTGACTTTGGACTCAGGGGTGCAAAAGCTGGTGTTTCAGTTAGATAGTCAGCCAAACGCGGAACCCCCAGTGTTTAGTTCCCAAGCATGCTTGGTACTCATGAAAGGCTGAGTCAACCTTGCCCGGCCCAAGGATCGAACCAAGGACCTGTGGCACGAGAGGGCGAAACGCTACCACTCAGCCACCGGGCGTCAAGAGTTTGTTGCAACCATTCCTTAAAATGTAGGATTTAAGAATTCCGACTTAATCGATTGAAAACAGATGATTCATAACAGAATAGAAACTTGTGAAATGGCTCGAAACAATTAAAATGTTTCTTTAAATTATGAATGCATATAGCGAAGTTTTTTTTTTAAATGCCCAACAAAGATAAAGGTAGGAGAGAGATTAATATATTTCCTTACATTTGTGATGTAAAGCAATGTAATGCCGAATTACATAACTGATAAAATGTAGACAATTAAACGAAGATAGTTATCCTGTTATACAGTTCGATTTTTCTTGGCAATTATGTGGTAGGAAGAAATAAATTTATTTCAAAAATCAATATATCTTTCGACTATCAACGATTATTAGGGCAATATTTTATGACTTCAAACATTTTGGTTGTTGCGCGGTCATTAAGATTACAGTATAGCATGAATAAACTGAGCCATAAGCAATTAACTTCATGCTGAAATTGAAGCAAAACGTCGATGTTTTTTGGCCAATGGAAAATGTATATATTTTTTTCACTATATTCACTAATTGTCGTTCAACTGACGCTGCAAAGAATTAAGGAGATTAAAAAAAACTTCGTATTCACTTAACCTTCTTTTTCTTCAGATTTTCATAAATTTTGCTCTCTACAAAAGATTTTTTAATGGCAGCAAATCCTTTTGTGAAAGAAATCAAAAACATTCTTATGGCTTATTTTGACGAAAAACCATACAATTTCTTTACGAAAATGAAAAAATGATTGGAGAAAGTTACACAGAGAATAATAAAAAAAATACGCAAGAGATGCTTATTATCATAAAATTTTTTGATTTTATTAGGCTTCAAATCAGGCATGCACTTTTTCAATAGCTTGATATAATAAAATCAAGAAGTAAACTCTTGTTTTTATACTTTTTATGTTTTCTCTATTATTTTGAGATGCTCAGTAAATTCGTGCGCAGAATTAGTTACTTTAAAAGTTTGTGTAATAAAACTTGAAGAAAAAAACTTATGTTCCTTTTTTTCAGGTTTTCAAGTCAATACAGAAACATTATCCCTACTTGCTTTTAGGTATATGAGAAAAGATGGGACGCTGCGTTTTGGAGATTTCGTATCGTGTATTCTTCATTTATCTACCTCATTCAGTAAGTTATTCCACTCTTTTGAACGAGAATTGATTAACCGAAAATGTTCACATCAAACAAAATGTTTTCTTTTGATTTTGAGTTCTGAATTCAGATAAGTTATTTCTTCTGAGACTCTCTGAATGTTGTCTGAATCCTATCTTCAATAAAAAGCTCTTAACGTTGGTAAAAAGGAATTAAATTTTTTAAACATTAAGAGACCTTTGAAAAAAGCTGTAAAATTGCCTAGAGAAAAACGGCGAATTTTTATGCATGATTTTTTATGGCTGATATTTTCATTCGTTTTCATTGAAACAGACCGTGTGTTTCGCTTTGAGTAATTTTGTATCGAAACTTGAAAATTATCGTGATTAGTAACTTTTCATGGCTGGTTCTGTTTCATGATAGTTTAAAATTTAGGAAAAAGTGAGGTAAAATTCTGAAAAAATGTTTCAAAATATAAATTAGAATTACTTTTCCACTGTATTATCTTAAATAAACATACGATATATTACTTAAAAAACTTCATAAACTGTATTAAAACTTTATTCGATTCAAAAATATACAATTCGGAAATTACAATCGACGTGTTACAAGCTCTCAAAAACAGGTACCTATTTTCAAGTCTTGACAGACGTGCATGAGAAGAAGTAGTCTTTTGTTAGTAAATAATATCTTACTGCTTCAATTTCGTGGGATTATTTATTTAATATTTCACCTGCTGTATATTGTTTGAATTTTGATATTTCTAAATTTTTAGAAACTTCATGCTTTACCTGAGCATGCTTTTTCTATACTTTAAATTTTAAATCTCTTATTTTGGTGAAAGGAAATATGCCATGAAATGTTTTTCCGTGGTATAGTGTCTTCTTAATATACACAGATTTAACAACGAAGAAAAAACATGTTGGTTTTTTACAAGGGAAAGCAACTAGTGAAAAGTGTCGCAAAAGCTCAGTCGGTTTATTTCATTCTCCTTTCAGTTTGTGATATAAGTTCTGTTTTCGTGTCCCAAATATATTTTCTAGTAAAATTATTCCTTAAAGTTATTATTTCCTATCAAATGTTATATTTCTAGTTTTTCATTATTACCAACAAAAAAATAATTTTTGACTTAAAAGAAATATTTCGACTCGTAAAATTTATAAAACTCGTTAGAAAATAAAATTATAAACGGAGGAAACCTTAATTGGAGACATGTTTTCTACTGCCAGACCTGGAACTTATCTCCAGGTCTTGGACAGTAGGCTCTGGTCACTATCACATGCTAGCGCGAGATCGTCAACAAACGCGTTATAAAGACAGCGGGAGAAACTTTTCAAATCAAATTCTGCTTCACCTTCATTATTAATTTAAAATTTGAAGGTGAGAGTAGAGTGAGTTCAGGCAAATCTCAAGTAAAACATGAAGTTTCAAAAATTGGAAAACAATTCAAAATATTAAAATGTCAACAAATTTCTCTAGGATTACTTTACCAATGCGTAAACCATATAACACTGGGAAAATTTGTTAGCATTTTGAAACTTCCTGATTTACTATGGGATTACCTGAAATAATTTTTTCTAAATTTTAAATTAGTCTAGGTGAAACAAAATTTAGCATGAAGGGTTTCTTCTGCGGTATAGTGCCCTCTTAAAGCGAGTACTCAAATCTTTCCCTACAATGGTTTTGTACACTAAGCCTAGTTTACAATAGTCGTAGACCTTTTCATTCAATCTCCGTTTCACAATATCGGCTGGAAAAAAAGAGATGGCATGGCAGTGTAGACCGAAAGGCAGGAAGCAGGATTTGATGCCCCGTGGGTGATTGTTATGAGCATCTGCTTAATTGTGGTTGAGACCATTATTATCTTCGGATCACCGCAAGGATAAATTTCTAACTGCCTCCAATAGCTCATTAGAATGGCTTTAATTCTAAGCTAATATTCTATCCAAAAAGAATTATTCCTTAGTCGAAGAACATATTTTTTTTAACGAGTGGAAACAACGAACATATTTGAATGCAGCATCGAAAATTTATAGAAAATCTTTTATTTGTCACTGAAAGTTCTTATTAAACTTTGCCATTTTGTAACTAGATGGATTTCAGTGATTATGCAGAAGAAAAACAACAATAAAATGAAGTTATAAATAGCAGTTAATAATTAAATATATATATCCTGCTTGATTTAATACAAAATATTTGTTTTTTGTTTTTGTGTATAAAAGTTCCGGTATTTTGAAATAAATTGTTCAACTAAGCTATACGTGTTATAAAGCAGGAATATAAAAGTATGAGGCACTTTAAAGTCGATCATAAAAAAATTTCGTGTTACATACTTCCTCTATCCGCTTATTTATTGAAGCATGTTTATTCACTATTTCAAATGGCTCACTCAGCATTTTTTGTTCCCGATTTTGAGAGGCTAAAGTTCGATCCACAACACATAACCAATATAACAATATTTAATGACCTGATCGCGTGGGGCTAAAGAGATATAACTTCACTTACAATACTCACCAATACACATCAACAAGAGAGCGTAAGTCATGGCAAATTTAATGGGCTTTTGCTCTGCTAAAATAGATATATAATTAGACTCGGAATCGAGATTGTGACTCTCTACTCACATCTAAAAGTGTAAAGCATTTTTCAATCGATTATGTCTCCAGGAAACTTTTTGAATTTATATTTGTATTTATTAAATCATTGCATAGATTGCTCATTGACTTTAAATTGTTCTCAATTTATAAATATTAGAAACACTTGATTACATTTTTAACAGTTTGTCTTTTTTTAAAACTATAGGGGCCTTTGAAAAACGAGATCCTTTGCAAAACGGTTATGTGAAAGTAAATCTTAAGGAGGTAAGAAATGTACCCTAAACTTTTATTAAAATCTTATCTTTTCATTAAGTTAATAATACGATAGTTACGTATTTTTTAAGTGCAGTACTCATAGATGCCAACAAAGAAGTACTAGCTCCCTAGAATATTTTATAACCGTCGATGGACAGTCGACCCAATTTTTGGTTTACTACTAATAATATTCAACTGCGTAACCTTGTAATTTTGAACTAAATCCAGGAAACAAGGGAACTCCTGGATCAAATATTGGGAAAAATTTGTCTTCGGTGAAGACTTTTTGATGGCGCACTAACCCGCATTTGCGATTCATGGAAAAAGAAAAAAAAAACAACAAATAAAACCTCCCATGGTTAACCTGATGGCAAGGGGATTCAAACTCATGATCCGTCTACCACTAATTATATTTTACGTCAGCACAGCGGGCGGTGAGAGCCGGGTACGGAATTTGTATCGACCAGTCATCGCTGGGATTCTTAACTCGTGCACCTCATTGGAAAGCGAGCGCTCTATCCCCTGAGCCACCACAGATCTAGAATATTTCGAAATATTTTTAGCCTAGAATATTTAGAAATATTTTTAGAATAGAATATTTAGCCTAGAATATTTAGAAATATTTTTAGAATGGAATATTTAGCCTAGAATATTTAGAAATATTTTTAGAATAGAATATTTAGCCTAGAATATTTAAAGAGTTAGCAAAATAAAAACAAACTAATCTTTGTTTCATAGTAATCTTTGTTAATTTTGTCAGCATTTAAAAGCTTTTTTATAGTATTATAAGTTCTTAACTATTTGTTTAAATTGATAACGTTTGGTCAAAATTATTGTGAAATTTTCTTTAAAATCCAAAATAAAAAAATATACTATCACCTTAAATATTCCAGAAAAATCTCTTGTTTAAACGAGAGAAGTTGGTTTTATGAAAATGAATTATATTTTGTTTCATAACTTAACATATACTTAGTAATAAATTAATGCAATATAAACATTTATTAAATATTAATATTCAAGAGTATGGTAAAACTAATCTATGCTGCTTATTCTATAAAGGTTACGGTATAAGGCATCTTTTTATTGTTTCAAAGACATCTAATTTTTTTTATTAATAAGCACTTTTTAATTTCATGTTAGAAGGATATAGATTTTATGATTGCTTATCAATTACAGTAATAATCTCTTATCATTCTATATTATATAATGAAAGCTGTCAAATTGACCTCCCTTGTAAGTTTACCTCCATTATCATTTATATTATTTACCCGTATTATTATTTATTCTATCATTCCTTACCTAGATTATTATTTATTCTATCATTCTTTACCTAGATTATTATTTATTCTATCATTCCTTACCTAGATTATTATTTATTCTATCATTCCTTACCTAGATTATTATTTATTCTATCATTCCTTACCTAGATTATTATTTATTCTATCATTCCTTACCTAGATCATTATTATTCACCTCTATTATTATTTATTCTATGTAATTATTCCTTTGTTATTATTCAGCATAGGATATATAGGTTGCCTGATGAACTATCTGTCTTGTATTTTGACTGGTGATATAAATAAAATTTGTGTAATTATGTTAATGCATGCTTTTTTAAATCTTTCATATGGCGAACAGAAAAAATAGGAACATTTCACGTGGTTTGGTTATGCATTAGAATTTCTTTGAATTATTTGAAAAAATATTATTCAACGATTTCCTTGAATTTAAAATGTTCTTAAAAAGTAATCTGAACTAAAAAGTAATTAAAAAGCCTTTGTAAGTTGATTATACGGGGAGAATCTGAAGGACTTTAGTTTGTTTTTGTTAAGTAAAGAACGAAAAAAATATATATTTCAAACATATCAAAAGAAATTTTAAAATGTTGAAATAGATATCATATTAAGCTTTCTAATTGCATAGTTTCTTGAGTACTTTTATTTTTAAAAAAATTTATAATAAAAAAAATCGGTAATCTAAAAAAAAAGTTTTGTACCTGTATTTTTTAATGTACTTGAAATTTATTTGTTAATTTATATGATATTAGTCATTTAAATCAGGAAATTAATCTCATTTTAATGCTAAATAAAATTTTAAAGTCATACAAGGCTGAAAAGGATGCGTTTTAAATCTTTCGCTTGTTTATGTGCAAGAAATAGGTAAGCATTTTATTTAAAAATATTTAATGAAAATATAAGAAAACTTCTAAAACAATAAGAATGCTTTAAATATTTGAAGAATTATTTTTTGGATAAATAAGTTTACCGTACTTAATGTATTTTCTCTTAAAATAATAGTGCTGTTTCAGTCGTTGTATTTGGACCAGCAACAAAACATTACATTAATTTACGACGTAAAATATAACTTATTTTTGGTTAGAAAAAATATTTTAAGGTATTCATTGAAATAGTTTGCAAACATTTATGTTAATTCTTGTCATCAGACAGAATTAAAATTTGCTCTTAAAAGCTTACAGAAAATTAAATTTCAACTTAAAAATAAGTATTTTAGAATGAAACACGAAATGTTGTTTAGAGAACTACTTGTATGCATTACTTGATGAAAAATTTCATTCGCTTAAAAAATATTAATAACAAATAACAGTAGACTTGTCGACTCTTGAAGTGAATGATTTTTTTAAATCAGTTAATTTCTTGGGATTATTTAATGCTTGTATGCATATCTCATAATCTATGCTTGCTTCTTATTCATAAGTAAAAACCTATATAGATGCCTAACTATTTATCCACCCTTATCATTTTGCATATTTAATAGTGGAGGAAAGCTGTTTTTTTTACATTCCATATTTAAGCTAAACTAAGAATTTGTTATCTTTTGTTCATTTCAGTGGCTAGGTTCATCTCTTCAGTGTTAGTTGCCACTTATAAAACGCATACTCTATAGTGCAATAATTTATGGATGAAAACAAATGACTCTTCAGTTTGCCAAACTTTTTTTCCAACTTCTGAAGAATGTTTGTAAATAACTTTGGATAGATTGTGTATATATGACAAGAAGAAAAATATTTGTACATTTTAAGTTTACATTTAAACACTTTCGTTGAAAATTAGTTTTCTGTTTTTAATATTTGACTTTAATATCTAGTTGAGTGATTTATGAAGTTTTGTAAATATAAGAGATATATCAATACAATGTATTAAATAATTTATATTTTTAATTGTAAAATGTTGCAATTTTTTATGTACACTAGCGAAAGTTTGCATAGCTTAAATTTACAAACTTAATGAAATGAACATTCAATAGTAACCATATTTAAAATAAAAGCTTTTATTAATCTAAGACACAATATTTTTGCGTCGGACTTAAGACTAAGATTTATTATCTATGAAAAAAAACTTATCAATGTTTTTGCGCATTTACTTATACTTTTGCATATTTCAAAAAATACTCAAGTTTATATAAAGCACTTATTGGGCCGATTATTTTGTATGGCAGTGAGACTTGGACGCTTAATAAAGCAGAAGAAAATAGATTACTCGCTTTCGAAGGAAAAATCCTTTGGTCACTTTTTGGAGCAGTGAAAGAAATTAATTCATGGAGAAGTTTATATAAGTATTGGGAGTGAATAGATGAAGCTACATGTCCAACTGTCTGGAAGAGGCAGACTGAGAAGGCCTTGGCCTTCACTATGCTGTAGTGCTGTTAAAGAAGAAATATTTTTAAAACAGGACAATATGGGGAATTATTATTTAAAAATAAATTTGAGTTGTTAAATTATACTTCTTTAACACTGATTAAGAAGTGGTGGAAACAAAAATAAATCTGATTGGGCATTCTTTAGTAAATCCACCTATAATAGAATAGTAGCATTGACTGATCCACATATGCCTTAAAGTTACAGCTATGGTAATGGATAAATTTAATGGATGAAATAAAACTACTATTGTACAAAATTATTATATGTCTAGTCCTAACCTATGCATCCGAAAGTTTGACTAAGCCGAAAGAAAGATAATATAGTCATGTGTGCAAAAAGCTATTTTTGAAAAAACCCAACCACCAATATACTTTTGATGGAGTCAAACCGGGCAATTTTTACAGAAGAGCAAGTACAGAAATTTACAAAATTTATGAAGTCATTGATGTAAAACAATTTATGAAGTTAAACAGAATGAGATTTGTGCGACTTATTTGCCGTTTACATACAAATTGTCCTACACATAAAATAAAATTAGTAGCAGAGTTATGGGGCGCCAAAAAACTTCGATTGCTGAACACCATTAAAGCAGATTTTGAAACAGAGTATTGAACTAGCAAAGGCATGGAAAAAGGTGAACGACATAGAGAAATGTTCTAGAGAAGGCCAAGGACCACTCTGGGTTGTCAGACCAACGATGATAATATTATTAAGTTTAATTAACTCCGTCAAGGTTATTCTAAAAAAGCAATCGAATTCAATCTAATTAAGACATTTCGTTCTCATTACACGTAGAACTGAATTGAATGTGGGGTTTAGTGGCACAAGGTCCAAAAAAAGGACATACAGCGCCAAACACACGGTTTTAAAAACAGATTAAAAGGTAAAGTACAGCACATGTATAAAATCAGATAAGATAGAGAAAATTTTAAAACAATGTTGTAAAGTTACATACATTAAAATCAATAAAACTTCATGGTAAATTTACTAAAATGGTAAGAAGTATAAAACAATTATATACAACTTAAAATTCCAATAGCGTGTAAAAATGCAGAGATATTAGGATGGTGATTTTTATCTCACAAGTCTTTTATACATAAAATTGTGCTTTCTAAAAAGGTTAAGCGTTGTTGGTTTAAACATGCGCGAGCGATTAAAATATGATGAATTGAAAGTGAAACGTTACAAGTATCGCATCGAGGAGGCGGTTTTGCAAACAGCAAGTGAAGATGAGTCAGTCGAGTATGCCAAGGCTCTAACGTGGATTTAATTGTATGCAGTTTGTTCTCAATTTGTAAATCTCAGTGTTGCTGCCACAAAGAATGTATAATTTAGTATATAATTCTTCATGTCAGAAATGGGGACTAATAGGTTTAATGGAGTCGTAGCAGATCGGGCAGCAGAGTCAGCCATGTCATTACCTCAAATGCCAGCATGGCTGGGGATCCAACAAATCAGAATGTTAAAACTATTTTTGTGAAGACTAACCAACCAATGCTTAATGATACATAAAATAGGGTGAGCTTCATTGTTTACATGATTATTCAGCTGACGTAAAACACTTTGGCTGTCAGAGTAAATGCAAAACTTTCGTACTGTCAGTGATGAGATAAGTCGTAGAGCTATGAGAATGGCTACAGCTTCAGCAGTAAATGCAGAACAAATGGCAGGTATGATATAACTGTATGTTCGATCAGCTATAATGATTCCACATCCAACATGCCCTGGAGATTTTAACCCATCCGTATAAACAGAAACATACTGAGAATACTCATGACGATGAGAGATGAATAGCTGAATATCCACGCTAGGAGCTTTACTGGATTTTCTGTATGAAGCAAATGGAAAATAAAAGTGATAGGACGGAATAACCCAAGGTATGTTAAGAACGTGATTGGCTGATTGAGATGGTGATTCGCAAAAATTGAATGTCTGAAAGCATACGAGCATTAAACGGGGGTATGTATGAGGGTAGTGCATCTTATAATCCTCATAAGCTTAGTGGAATAACCTCATGTAGAAGAGGATGGGAGTTAGATGACATAACACGAAAGTAAAATGTGAGACAGAGCTGCAAACGTCAAAAATAGAGGTGATAAATGATAAATTACATATACTATATAAGCTTCCGACTGGGGACGTTCGAAACGCGCCGCTACAGATTCACATTGCAGTAAGATGCACTGTATCTAACCGCTTCAAATTTGAAGCAGTTGCAGTGCCATAGACTGCGCAAGCGTAATCTATGCGTGATAATATCAACGCTTTGTAGATACTGATTAGGGCGATGCGATCCGCACTCAGAAAGTATTTGAGAGAACACAACACATTTAAAGTTTTTTCACAACGTTTTCTAAGATAAAGAATATGGGGCAGAAAAGTGAGTTTGTTAAAAATTACGCCTAAATATCTTTTTTCCGACACAATAAATATATTAACGTTATGAATAGAAATAACAGGATCATTGCGTAATCTGCGTAATCGACAAAAATGTATGCAAGAACTTTTAGTGGGTGAAAGTGTGAGACCATTTTGCTCACACCGTTTTGAAATCCTGTTGACGGCCAGCTGGAGTTGACGCTCAACAACGTGCATATCAGAGCCAGAACATGAAACATTTAGATCGTCAACATAAAGTGAGCCAAATACATGAAGTTTTAGTATGTTCAAAATGAGCGAAACATGAGTAATAAAATGTATGACATTTAGAGCACTGACTTGAGGAACGCCTTCGGCCTGAATGAAGAGGTCTGAAATCATTACATGTAGAAAAACTTCTTAATTAAATATATAAATTATGTACTTTGAACAGGATTTTACTGTCCTTCCAAGTTTAATATACCTAGGCAAGCTCAAGTTCTTGTACATCAAGGAAACTATTTAGATAGAACTATACTGATCAATTTAGGAAGCTTCATGTTCAGTTTAACTGCATAGAAATAAATGTGATCAAACTATTCAAAACATTGAGAAAAAAATGTCTAAATTGAAAAAAGAAATTGTAAAATTTTCTAACAATGGAACTGCAACATTTTGTAAAAAAAAATTTGCAGAGTTCAAAATTGACGTATTGATAGCCATTTTTTTAAACTGAATAACTGTATGTTTAATAAATAGTTCTGTAATAAATATCTCTTAAGGCCTGGTTTCTTAGGACAAGACGCCGTCAGCTGGAAATCAGCGCTAACCTCTGATTGGTCCATTTGTAAGTTTGATAGTATACGCCATCGAACGCTCATCTTGAACTACAATTGCCGTCAAACTCAACTGCAGTTGGATTACAACGTGACGTTAACCACAGAAGCAATGGCGGACAACATCCAACAGCACATTGAAATCAGTCAAGATTTTGATTTTGACATTAAACATAGCTTCTTCATTAAACATAGCACTCTTCATTTAACTCAGCTGTAATGTGTTTTTTCTTGGACAAAGTCATTATTTGTTCTCTAAAACACTGGTCGACAATAACAAAATCAATACAAATTCAAAATAAATATTTGTTTACGTTATTAACGCATGCGCAATGAGAGATAATGTCTGCGTTGGACCGAATGCTCACGCTGAGCTAACAAAAAAGTATTTTTTTGGCGTCAGCTCTACGTCAACTTTCCGCTGACGCCCAGATAAGGCGTTAGTTCTAAGAAACCAGGTCTTGAGCTAACAAACCAGTATTCTGTTGGCGTCAGCGGGACGTTGACGTCCCGCTGACGCTCAGATAAGGCGTTTGTCCTAAGAAACCAGACCTTTAGTTCACACCTTTAATAATCAACAGTGTATATGTATGCAATATTATATAGATCTAAACATTTCTAGTGACGTATTCTTTATATTCAAACGTAAGAGATAATCGAAATTATATTTAATAAATAATAAGTTGTTAATTAATGAAATAAGGTGTAAACGCAAAGAAAGTAAATTTTTTTAGAACATATTTTGCCATAAACATTCCTCTCTTCCAGTATACTGAATAATTGCTTGCATCCGTCAGAAAATAATGCGAAATTTTTTTATTTATTATTTATTTACCAAAAAAAAAGATCGAAAATTGTTTTTGGTACAAGAATTCAATGTATATTTTTAAATATTCTTAGCATAAATTATTTGATGTAAAAATAAAGTGCATATTTTTAAATAATAAAAACACATATTCTTTGTGTTTCCGTTGATATGAATCAATAAAAAAGATTTTTTAGAGTAAAAGTAGAGAAATAAGATTTTTATATAAATCAAACTACAAATTCTGACTGTTATTTTATTTCAATTCATCAGTAATCACGTGTACGTTTTGGAATGGTTGCAGAATTTTATTTGACTTAACCGAAAATATACGACCAAATAAAGATCATTTCTACCTCAACAAGATTATCTTCACACACTTTCACCGACTTTTTTGATGAGTATATTAACAATGGTTTTGAAAAAAACGTTATTATAAATATAAACGTTATACATTTCCGCGTCAAATAAAAAATATTTAGTTGTACCAATTGATTAACAAAGTTAGAATGTTTTAAAATAATGGGGGCAAACAAAAGCTGAAGTTAAAGGTTTCAAATAAATAAATTAAATAAAAATAAAATTAAATATAAAAATAGTATATAAAAATAGATTGGTATGAAAATTAAAATAAATGAGTAAATAAAATTTAAATTAATGAAATTATTTTTTTTAAAATTTATATTAGCATACATAAGGATGAATACAAAACCTCATAAAATGCTTTAATTCAGCAAATTATTTCGATTAATTATTGGTTTCTTGAATAACTATAAATAATTATGTTTAAATACATCATACATTTGCGATATATTCGTATTTAACTGTAATAAAAATTTGTTACATGCGAGTGTTTTCTTACTTGTAATAAAGTAACTTACAAGTATCACTTGTATAGTCAAGATTATGCAAATAAATGGAAACGATGCAATAAAATTTCAGAAATTTAATATATAATATATATTATGCAGTCAAGCCACAAAAATAATCGTAAAACAGGAACAAACGTTTAAAACGAGTGCAATAACATTAATTGGTATTACATCTATTGCAGCATCAATATCACGGAATATGTTTGTTTTTTTAAAAAATAGTACAAGTATGAAAGCCTGTGCAAGGGCTTGGAAAAATATTCCGATTTTGAACTATCCCTTTGAACTTTTGCAAATACAAAACTTAATAAGTATTTTTAGAATTGCATAGTCTTTTGCATAATTATACACCTAAATTTTTTACATTTTAATGGAAGTAAGAAAAATACATTTTGACTTATTTCTATATCACAACAAAAATTTTAGAACTGCTCAAAAGGTATAATGATTTCTAAGATTAATTTATTTCAGACTATAAAAATGCATTAAATTATAATCCCTTTTGCTGCGATCTCATTATTATTTACTTTCCATTATAGGATTGAACAGGAACGTAACTTTTGAAAAATATATACATTTTAATAAACAAATATTAACGGAATTCGGCTGTAAAATTGTTTTCACCTTTATAGAAATATAACGACACGATGAAAAACGAACATAAATGCTCTGACTAAAAGTTCGTGTTAAATTTTTAAAAACTAATATTTTCTTTAATCTTTTAACAGTTCTCAAATGCTAGATATAACAGTGTTATTATCTTTAAAATACAATAGTTTAAAGTAATTTCTATTTTAAAGCTGTTATTCATTATTCCTAAAATATTCGGTAAAAATATGCAAACTTTGAATTTTACTCAAGAAAAAACGATTGTGAGGTGCTCGAAAACAATCATATTACATTTTCTAACTTTCAGAAAACACTTTTCTTTAAAAAAATAATAAACAAATGAACAACAAATTGACGAATTACCAAATGAATAACAAATAAAAATATATAAATTCAAAATATATAAATAGGAAATAACAGTCGACATGCTTCAAACCCTCAAAAACAGGTACCCATTTTCAAGACTTGCCAGGCATGAATGATAAGAAACAAAAGTAATTTGATATATGAAACATAAGAGGCCAATGAAAATTATTGGCGATAAACAAAAACTAGAAAAACTACAGTAGCCAAGAGAAGAAGGAAGAAAAAAAAAAGAATCTTCATTTTTTTTCTCTCTTAGTTACAGTGGTTTTTCTAGTTTCGGTTTCTCTCATTCCATTTTTTGTTGACAACTTTATGTTTTATATTTCAAATAACTTTTCATTCACGTCTGGCAAATCTTGAAAACGGACGCCTGTTTCTGAGCGCTTAAAGCATGTCGACTGTTATTTCCTATTTATACATTTTTCAAACGAATGATGTTTTTAATCTGGTAATATCTCACCATGTCAGTATCTTAGGATTATTTATTAAATAATACAAATTATATAATACTGAGTTGAATAAAATCTTATCTTTAGAAAATGCCAGTCTAAAACTGTCGGGACTTAAAGAGCATTGCGTAAGGCCATGAATACTCTTTTGAGCAGCTGAAAAAAAGAACTTGAATAATAAAATTATGGCAACACATAAGGCAATAAATACTTTCAAGTGCAGATTTCTAAATCTCTAATAATCAGACAATACTTTTCGTTACTCTAGCAAATACAATTGGTCAATGTGAGAGAAAATTTATTTTATTCCAAAATCAGTAAAAGTTTATATAAGATAGAAAGAGGCTAATTGTTACATCTGAATTATAAGGGAAGTTCAGCTAGGCTAATTTGGGGGGAAATTTCAAGTTTCCAGCTGTGTATTTAAAAAATGTGGCTATTTGATATATAAATTCAAAGAGCACTTTAAAGCCTGAAAATACTAGAATGAGTTAAATTGTTTTTGATGAACATTTTGAAAAAGGTTGCATATGGATTTTTCAATATTATATTAATTGTATATCGAATTTTCAATATTTATTATTACATAAGGTTTATATTTAAAAATAAAAACTGATGTAAGAACACTTTAAGAGTTATTAGTACAGATTTAACAGTAATTCAAAAGAGTTTAGGTGCCAAAAGTTTCCCTTTTTATGTACTTTAAACTATGATGATGTACTTTACCTCACTGCTTTGCACTTTATTTACGTTTTAACTGTGAACGTCGTTCGGTTAAAAAATCTGTTGACGTCGATAGTTGTTTGCCTCACGAAAGAAATGCGTTAAGAAAAAAAAAACGAAGTAAGGCCTTCTAAAAATAAAATATCATAAAACTTTTTTAACACCGATCATTTTCATTTTTACAGTACATTTGGAACAAAATTATCATTGTATAATTTAAAAAAAGATAGCCTGAATAACTTTTGTTCTAAATGATGGGATTATCAGTTTCTAAATACCAATTTTCATGGTTGACTTTTCAAATAGGCTGATTACCTAATACCAGAAATAAAGTTTAAAAATATTATTCTTTTCAATTTTATGACTCAGATTTTATACGATCGATTGAGTTCGAATTTTGTATGTCAATTCAAAATGCCTAGCTAAAAATGACGTAAAATTTTTTATACCTTATAATTAAAGTTTTTTTTTAGTCTTATTGAATAAAATAATAAAAACTATTGAACGATTGTTAAACGTTATTTTCTATGTCAAATTTTCTTTCGCTATACTAATTTTATAATTGTGAGCAAAAACATTTGCGTTCATTTTGTTAAAAGTTTATCAGATATAGTGAAATATCTCTGAAATTTGGTAACCTTTATGCTAATAGAATTTTTTGAGTAAATTTCTTTATGCATTGCTTGTTTCTTTGCTCTTGACTAAACAATTAAAACCATATTTTCCAGATTGCAGCTACTTCCTTTTATTTTATAACTCTATAAACCAAATCAGCCGATGCGTCTGAATATTCAGCGAAAGTTTATGCAACTGATTTCTTATTGTCACTTCAACAATTAGCACCAAATAATTATATTTGAGTCAACTATTGAAACAGTACACATTTTCGCTTTGTGCATAAAAACAAATTTAAAAACCAAATGATCACATAGAACCACTTTTGATCTAATAATCAGATTGCTAAGTACTTGGACTCAATTTTAATGGTTTGAGGACCTCGTAGATATGGTAATTAATTAGAGCAGGCAATATTTAGAGATACGAAATCAGACACAAAAGCGTACTTCCTCGGAATTTTTTTCGATGGATTTAGGTTCGTGACCCTCAATCCACGTGAAGTAGCTGCTGTTGTTGATTTACGGCACACTAGTGCTGCACAATGGGCTATTGGCGACGGTCTGGGAAACATCCTTGAGGGTGATCCGAAGACATGACAGCACAATTTTGAACCTCTGTAGAGGGGATGACATCCCTGCTTCGGTCGCTCGACGACCTGCACGCGAAGTCGAGCACTTTAAGGTAGAACAGTTTAGCGAGGACCAATACCGCACACCCTCGGTCCCTAAGCGGACTGATCCAAGTGGTCACACTCCCCCCGCACACTGACCGCAGCTAGTGATGCTTGACTTCGGTGATCTGTTGGGAAACGTGTCTTAACGATCAGTCCACTGCGGGACGTGAAGTAGCTTCAATTTAGAAAATTGGGTCCCAATTGTTTAGGCAGTAATGCAACGGAGAGTTTAAATCCTTAATGCTAATTTCACTTTTATCGTATTACGTAACTTTCGAAAACTTTTCGCACACAAATATTAAATCATTTACCTCGTTATAAAGATATTTTCATGTGAAAAATAATTTCGAGCAATAAGTATTTTTTATTAGTTTATTTAACAATACTCGAAAAAATTTGAATTGCAAGATCTACACAATTTTGAAACATATCATTTTAAATAACAAAATATAAAATTAGCTAGAAATCATTCGAATAGTTTCAGACCAAAGTCCTTCAAAAAAAGAATTTCAAAGTAGTCGTTTATTTTAAATTTGATTTCTTGAGAACTATTCGATCTATTTTGTTCATTCGGTCATTTAAAATTCCATACGTTAAGACAGTGAAAAAATTTGAAGATCTTACAGTTCAAACATTCTTCTACCGTTACTAAATAAAATAATTAATAAGATTGAGTCAGTAAAAATCTAATTACTAGATTAAATGACATTTAGAATGCTCCTTTTTCATGCAATGTCTGGGAAAAATCTGTTGATTAGAACAAAAGTTATCCAAGGTGATGTTTTCTTCTTTTTGGTTCCCTGTACACACTAAATATTTGTTTTTATTGCTAGCAAATAGAATCTTTTAAATCCAAACTCAATTATAAATAATTGTTTCTTACAGTTTTCAAAGTGAAAAAACCATTAAAAATTGTAAAGACAGGTGGATGAAGTAGATATGTTATACTATTTTTAAAAATATAAATAGATTACTTGCTGTTAGGAACAAACCAAGTTAATTTTGAGGCTGATGGAAATATGTGTTTTTTATGCTTTATTAAACTGAAAGCATTTTAGAAATCTTATTAAGTTTTCAAAACTATAACTGAGCTATATATAGACAGGAAAAACTATTAAATAAATCATATCAAAACTTTTTTCTTTTTATAAATCAGATTTATCCACTTAATCCATTTAAATATTTAAAAAATAATAAATTAAAGACATTAAAACTTTTTTTAAGTATCTTAATTGCATAGATGTAAAATATTTAAGTACTTGCAGAAGTTGAAATTATTTAAAGTCAACGTGTTTTCCAATTTGGAAAACAAGCAGGAAACAAGCCCAGAAAAATTATGACAGTGCTGGAATGTGATTTTACAACAAAAGTTTTTAAATGTAAAAAAGAGATTCTTTTACTATTAAGTACCACAACATTCTGCCTCACATATTGTACCACATATTGCTAATTTTTTTTCGTTAGGTTTCAAATTACTTTATAAAAATGCTAAATGCAAATGAACTTAATTTGTTTAGTTTCAAAAATGCAATCGCGCTTAAAGCTTTAAGAAACTGTTCATTTCACACAATTTCGCATTTGAGCAAATTTTAAAAACAAAGAGTCTTTACCGTGTAGCATATTTCTTATTATCTTTTGTAAATTGCATAGATAAACTCGCGAATCCTCCTTACGAATAAATATTGCATAGTATCTTATAACCAAATGATTTCTTAAATAGTTCCATCATTTTAAAGATCTTTATAGGCTCAGTAAGTGCATATATATTTTACCATTAAAATGTTATCCGAATTCTTTCATTTCGAAGTTTATTATTCATTATTTTCCTATTAACTCAATACAGGCTACCGTAGGAGAAAAGGAAAATTTGAAAAAAATAATTTGTAGAAATAAAAAAAAGTAAAAACCTTTTTTAATTGATAAAAGTATACATATACTGCAAGCCATTTATATGTAACTTACTATCAAAAACTGTCTAAATTCTTAAAGATGACACAGAAAATAAGTATCTCTGACCCAGCATTTATATTCTAATAGACTGTTGTGGAAGCTCAGAAAAGCTTAATGTAGCTCATCTTTCTGATACTTTCTTAAAGAAGTAAATAAACACATGGTGTTATGGAAACATAGATGACATTCTGTATATACGGACTTCCTTCAATATAAATTGTACATTATTTGTGCAAATTATGCCGATCCATGATGTTTCATTTCTTTGTATAACCCAGTACAACCCCAAATAGTCAATTTAAAAATGCCATAAATATTTACAAGTTTAGATTAAAATCAGCGTTCCTTATAATAAATGAATCAACTTAAATAATTGTTTTCTAAATTATTCGTCTGTCTAAATTATACACGCACTTTCACAAATAAAAATCTTCTACATCAAACATTTCTAGATTTTCATGAAATGCAAATGTATGAACTGTAGTTCGGGGTACGTTTTTACGAATTTAGACAGTTTGCGACATTATGAAAACATCAATGCAACTTTCCTCAATAAAGTATTTTTTTCCTATTTTTTATTTCTTCAAATTAAGTTATTTCAAAACTTTCCGTTTTGCTCTGTCATCCTGTATCTATGACGTTGAAAAGTAGCTTTAGTTATAAAAGAGAAAGCTGTTTTGGTTTCAGAGAGATTAGTGATACCAAATAATATTTTTCCCTGAGGGAAAAGTGTACTTTAAAAAATATTGCTTTATAAAGGCATAAAATTGCTTAAAGGTATAATTTTTCATCATACTGAACACATTAAGAATGAAAAACTATAAATTATGCACAGGTTTAATGTTATAATAGAGGGTATTGTCAGAAGAGAATAATAAATACGCAGAAAAATCTCTCCCGTAGTTTTTTCTAGGAAAAAGCATAATAACTACTATGACATTAAAAAAAAATGGTTTTAAACATAAAAATCTAATATTGTCAGTAGAACAGTTTTGTATTCAAAATTCATCACAAATAATACACAGCTTTGACTAGCAATCAATTATTATTTGCATCATCTTTGAAAGAATGTCCTACGGTTGGGATTCTCCTGTCGTCTACTTTTTAAAGTTCTATTTTGTACCTTTTCCATCTAGAATGTTCTTTAGGCTTTCAGCACGATGGTGCTGATAAACAACTGTTTTAGCACATCACAGATGATACGCAGCTAACGCAGTAGTTTTTGTTACTTTCATAAAAAAGGGTCATATGAACTTGGTAACACCATACATGTAATAGAGTGGAAAAAAGTTGCTAAACATGACTAGGTTTGTAAGTTGATTTTTCTTTGTCTGCTTGGGAAGTAGAAATGTAAGAAATTCCGATTATTGTGGAGGAACTATTTTGAAACTCCACTGGAAAATGTATGCTATTGCAGAATATTGAATTGAACTTCTGACTCGAAAATGTTTAAACTTCAATGCAAACTTAAAAAATGAGCATGCCAGTGATTATTTAGGAATTCTTTGAAAAATTAAA
Source organism: Parasteatoda tepidariorum (assembly GCF_043381705.1). NCBI lineage: Eukaryota > Metazoa > Arthropoda > Arachnida > Araneae > Theridiidae > Parasteatoda > Parasteatoda tepidariorum. Next base: position 45,094,839 of record NC_092210.1, on the reverse strand, counting down.
AAATGAACAGTCATAGATGTCAAAAATCTGCAGCGAAAAGCTCTTCCATATCATTTGAAATCGTATTATGCATAGATTTCACAAGTTTTATTTTTCAATGGTTAAAACGCAAATATTAATATTCTTGACACACGCGTCAACAATTATATATATATATATATTTATAGAGTTAATAATGGGCCAACGGCGGTCTCTACGATTGAGCATTCCACGTTGACGGTTTAGTTAGTTCTTGAATGTGATGAGGTCACAATCACATTCCTGAGGTCAGTTTTTTTTTCTTTAAAATGATTACAAACGTTACAACAAACCAACGATGTGCTGGGATGGACTTTGTGAAGGCAGCAATAGAAGAGAAGAGAAAATGTTTTCGTTTTTTTTTTCAATTCTCTTCGTACATTTTACGAACAAAATATAAAGATTATAGAAACTTGAAACACAACACAGGATGGGCTGGTCACGTGATGGAAGAAGAGCAAGAAGAAAAAAAAGATAAGGTTGGCTTATTGATATCCAAGAGGCAATTTTCAACAGAAATGTTAAGAGCGATGGGATCTTTATAAAGAAAGTTGCTCCAGCTGCTCCAGGGCATCCTTTCACTTCCTAAAAAAAGGAAGTCGAAATCGATACGCAGGAATTTGTTGATTAGATGTCAGATGAAGGTGAGAAGGCAACTTACAAAATATCTCTATGCACCATAGTTTGCCCTCTATATGGGGAGGGATAATCTCTGTCGTGAGGATGATGCGGTTGATGTCGCATGTCCCGCGGGTCCGTTATCTCCCGCATCTCCCTCATCTCTGAAGCTCCGTACCTCCCTCCGTAATCCATGGGAGATCCTTCCATTCTCATCTTCATCTGAGGATCCACGTCTTCCATGTAGTAATCGTGCTGCGACCTTTCTCGTTCACGCTCACGGTCGCGCTCACGCTCTCGATCGCGATCCCTCACAACTCCGCGCTCCCACGCGGCACGATCACTGTACTCTTGGTCACTGAAGTCCATCATCATGGAGGAGGGTGGTGCTCGGTGTGGCTGCGAGTGGTGCGTTTGCGGGTAGCGGTCTGGAAGGGGGTGCATGTCCCGCTCAGATGGGCCCCCTCCTTGTGGTCCGTAACCCCTGTCTCCACTTATGGGAGGCAGCTCTCTTCTAAGTGTTGTATCTCTCATCATTCTATAATCACTTTGTGGATCTACTTCCATACTGGGAGACAGAGGCTGAAAATAAAACAAAAGTATATTAGAATATAAACTGCAAAACAGCTTTGCCAAGATTCTGAACAAGCATGTTTTCTTTATTGGTTTGGACGTCAAAAATCAAATTTTCTAAGCTAGTAATGATTTTCGACACCTTTTTTTTTGTTGTCTTCTTTAGTGTACCATAAGCAAGATTTGCATAAATAAATTACTAGATTTAAAAAAAAAAAAACTTTTTTTTAAAACTATGACACACATAATAAAATATACACGGATAAAAAAAACAACATATTTTCAATGATAAAAGTTCATTGTATAACGGTTCGTTTTTTTTTTAAACTCTTTTCCATAAATCAATTAGAATGTTGTTGTACAGTCCGCAAAAAAAAAAACGAATCACCCTGAATAACTTTCGTTCTAATGATCGGATTTTTACGAACTAAGTGTCAATCTTAATGGTTCATGGGGGTGACCTCAAATATGTTAATTAATTAGTGCTAACTATTAGTTAAGTTACGAAATCAGACACAAAAACGTACTTTCTCTGAATAAACATATAATTTTTTTTACATATTTGGAATCTAGACCCTTGAATTAGTGGGGGTAGACAAAATTTTAAAAAAATTGGGTGGTAAATTGGGCCGCAATAAAGGTTTATATATTTGGCGATAGTCCAGAAAACCGCCAAAAAAAGTCGCCTGCGCAAATAAATATTTTAAGATAACCCATTGACTAATTCAAAAGAGGA
>NC_092210.1:45089375-45092837 GCF_043381705.1 Parasteatoda tepidariorum | reverse complement strand
ATGTTTATTCAGAGAAAGTACGTTTTTGTGTCTGATTTCGTAACTTAATTAATAGTTAGCACTAATTAATTAGCATATTTGAGGTCACCCCCAGGAACCATTAAGATTGACACTTAGTTCGTGAAAATCCGATCATTAGAACGAAAGTTATTCAGGGTGATTCGTTTTTTTTTTTGCGGACTGTACATGAGACACAGTAACATTATCAGAGACGAAACGAAAAAATAATTTTAAACTTTTTATTTTTTGGATTTAGGGATTTTTTTAAAGAAATTTATTGAAATTTATGATTCATATGTTATTGTTTTAAATGTACCATAAGTTTGAATTTAGGAAAAAATTTTCCTTTTTTCTTTTATGAAATTGAAGCGTTTAGAAGATTTAATAAAAAATGTGAAAATAAAAATTTTTAAAATCTCAGTGGGGGGGGGGGGTGCCCCATAAATTAAATTTTTTTGCAAAGCATTTGAATTGAAACCATGAAAATACACTCTAAAATTCTTACTGTCTAAAATAAAAGTTCCAATTTCTGACACAAATATATCAGAAAGATATAAACCAATTGTTAATTTGCTGTTGTTGATACTAAATGCATTTTCCCGTTTTTCGTGCAGCGTCCGAAAAGTAAATTATCACTAAATCGGCATTTATAATTAATACAAAATCATGCACAAAACTAAAAGGCACATACAGACACATTAAATGAAGATAAAATAATTTGAACTTATCAGTCTCAGTATTTTATGCTATTAGATTAATTGCAATAAGTTTTTAGAAGTTTATCTCATCATAAACAAGGATTAACTCTATTTAATATACAGGGTTATTCATAATTCCCTCCGGGTTTTTGAAGCATAATAGTAAAAAAAAGAAGACGAATATGTCAAAAAAGAACATATGAAATTATTCCGAAAGTATTCAAGTTTTAATTTAAGCAGTTGCCGGTAGATGACAGTAACATGTACCACTGAAGCCAGTTGTAGTAAAGAAAAATGGCGTTTACAGGCGGAAGGAATTATGAATAACCCTGTATTATTTAGCAACTATATTGCTCAAGGGAAATTTATAAATTGTTGAAATTAACTGCAATCAAACAATTCTCTTTGGTTCTTTTCCTTTAGAGGAGGTGAGAGATGAACCCCTTAACACCACAGATGTTAGGTACCAATATTAAATTCCGTTATCGGTATATTTGTTACAAATACATTTTTTTCAATTTTGCTTACTAGTATCTAACGTATTTTTATATGTAATTCAATTTCCATTTATTTTAAATTATTTAGTTTTATGGAAACAAGTTTCAAAAACGTATTATCAATAAAATAAACTTGTGGTTTCACATAACTTTAGGAATACTAATTTGGAGACGTAGTCCTCCACGTTGAAATTCATCCCTGAGCTTACCTGATACAACAAATGAACAATAATTAAACAATTAGAAATGAACTATAAAGTTCTTTTTTTTATTGAATAGAGCCATAATATAGCAAATGTCACTGACATTGTCTTTCAGATGTCAGAGAAAGAAGAATGAAATATAATTTATAACAATGGTGAATGGTAAACTAATGAGAAATATTCAGTGTTCATTCAAGAGAGACGTTTTAAAAAAAATTGGAAATTTGTGAGCTATTATGAGGATTAAGGAATAAAATTCCACCATTCATCTGAAGACAAAATTTCAACATTCTAACATAAATGATTCAGAAGATATAAGAGGGTAACAGACACCTGCAGAAACTCCTCCTTTTATCATCATAGATGAACTTTCATGGGTGATTTACAATTGCAAATGTATACAAATATTCAATTTTACTTAAAAAAAACTTCAAACTAATACTTGAATATTAATTAAATTTTAAACACTATCTCATTACCTTCAGATAAATATTTACATACATTAAATTCCTGCTTAATAACTTGAATGGAATAGGTAAGATAATCTTATTACATAATAGATAATCCAATTATGTGTAATTTACAATACAAAAACTTAAAATATTCAATTTTTCTTTCTATAAACTTCAAATTAATTCTTGTATATTAATTAGTTTTAAAGAGCCTATCTAATTACATTCAGATAAATGTTTATATACATTTAATTCTTGGACAAAGACCTGAATAGAATAGGTAAGATATTACTATTATGGGTGGTTTACAAAGAAGAAACAGGAATTATTCGATTTTTTTTTCTATAAACTTTAAACTAATCCTTAAATATTAATTGGTTTTTAAGTAAAATATCTAATCGCGTTCTAATAAATATTTACATATATTAAATTCAGTCTCAATGGCTGAAATAGATTAGGTTGTTAAATTGACATAAATGTTAAAGTGCTCCTTTTTTTCTCTCATGATTCAAAAATGTAAATTCCTTGTATCTTACCTCATCTAGATGCCTTTGTCTCCTTTCGTTATCTGATCTGTAATTCATTCCTGGAGGGGTTGTATTGTGTCTCAGAAGTCCAGCTCCACCTCTGGGTTCTTCTAATCTAGGGGAAGGGGATGGAATGGGTCTTGAAACAATAGGGGGTGGTGTTTTTACAGGGGGATGCGTTGCTTTCCAGTATGCTTCCAGAAATTCAGCCAGATGTTCACAGGCTTCTTCTAATTGGTTCTCATCTAATATCACATCAAACATTTCCTGAAAATGCCATTTAAAAAGGGTTGATTATTACACAGAAACAGAAGATATCAATAGAAATACTTTGGTACAAAAATTATTCTTAAAGTAAAGTTTCCTGAAAATAGCGTTTAAAATTTAACGAAGCAGCGGGAAGTATATGTTCACTTTTCTATAGAATATTTAGTATCTTTTAATGTCTTTCTCATTTTCCTAACTGTTTTAGACAAATAAGTGAAGAAATACGTTAATTATCTATAAAAACTTTATTTAAGTTCAATTTTTGCTTAAGTTTGTTAAATCAACCATTGCATTGTCTGAAATTGTGCTCAAAAAATAAAAAAGTTAACTTGAATTCTATCTTATTTTAAAATGTAATGAATTTTTTTTGCAGAATATTTGGATGAAAATTTCAAGTCAAAACCATAATTAACTGACTCCAGTTCACAAAGGAATACAATAAGTTTATTGTAATTAACAACACAAACATTCAAAAAAAATTTTTTTGTTTCTTATTTAGTCTTTTCTTTTAGTTGAATTCACTGGTAGCATAGAATTTTGAAAATACTTTGTTAATTGATGATCTTAACAAAAATATTCATATACAAAGTAACTGAATGAGATTAGTGGAACTTATACAGGGATGCCAAAATTCTACTCGTTTTGTAAGAAGTTATTCTAATGGTAGTTAAGTTAATGTTTTAATGTATTATTTTTTATACATTTAAACATATTTTCCAAGCCACTACGCATAAATTATTTAAAAGTTCATATGCAACGCCATTTTTGTTCCAGTTTTATTGCGTTTAAAATGTTGGCAGGCTTGCTTTTATATATAT
>NC_092210.1:45061164-45089365 GCF_043381705.1 Parasteatoda tepidariorum | reverse complement strand
TATATATATATAAAGAATTTTTAAAATTCAATTGTGACATTGAAATCAGCTAAAAAATTGAACAAACGTCACCCAGGAAATCTTTTAAAACACGCACATTTTGCATAAAATAGTACAATATGCTTATTATTTTACTTTGTAAAGTCCCCGTTGAGCGGACCTTTAAGTACTTATAGATCTTTAAGAAAAAAATTAGAAGACTCTTAAATACAATTTTTTGAATTAAGAAATATTTAGTGATTTTAAGAATCTTTAATCTAGTATTATGACATCAAAAGAATACAACTAAATAAAAAATTTTATAACTATAAAGGAATCTTTATTTGAAAATTTTGTCTATTTTTGAATTTGTGCCTTAAGGTACATTTATTATCCATTTAAAATAACGCTGTTTGAAAATATATTTACGAAACACATTAAGCCTAACTCTAAAAAGAAGATTTATTTTTTCACAGACAAATTATTTCATACTATTTTTACCAAACAATAACAAAGTATAATCTATTTTGTTTAATGAAACTTTATTTACATTTAATGCAGTATAGAAACTTTTCATTGAATGTATGTATATATATATATAAAATTTTCCATGGGCGAGGTTACACATTACTACTGCACCACAAAAAGAGAACATTCTAAAAATAGAAAACGTTAAAGGGAAAAAAAAGGAGCGAGGACAGAAAAGAGAATGTCCCTAGCGTGATGGTCCCTTGCCATGAATGTCCCTAGCGTGCCAGTAATGGTCAAACAAGGAGGTGTCAGTTGTTGTTTGGCAATGAAGGTGGTTTGCGTCCAGTAAAGTAAATGTAAATCGCAAATTTGTTTGTAAGAAATAAAGATTATTTGGGAAAGTGATATCAAATCTGATATCAAAAAGTGATCTGGATTGGGAAGTGAGTGAGTGTTTCAGGCAAAAACTTTACAAGTAACGTTACACAAGTATTAAGTTATATCAGATAATTTTAAATATGTTATGCGTTAATCTTAACTTAATAAATTGAATATAATATATTGAATAATATAAGCAGTATATAAGTATCCAGTAACTAATTAACCAATCAATTAGTAAATATTATGTACATTATGCAATTGACATGTATGTAAATATCCAGCAACTAATATGCAGTATGAACATACAGAAATATGTTATTGAAAAATACATACTGGAACACATTGAGACAGTTTGTCTGCGGCAACCATTTGTACATTAAGATTCCTGCTTTGGGATTTTCCTCTTGATTTTATCAACCTTTGTAACACCTAGATAAGAAAAGACCACTTCGTTATTGGATTTACAAATGAGTTATTACTTGATATCTAAATCTGAATTTTGCGATAGTACTTAATGTCATTAATTTATAAACAAATCCAATACCAAATTAGCTTACAAAAAACCTCACTTTGTAGATGTACGGAATTCTATAGGTAACGATGTGAAACGTTAACTTTCAGACAAATAGGCATCTTACCTTTTAGAGAAGATACTTTCACTACTTAAGTTTTTCCATAAATAAATAAAAAGATCAATGAATTTCATAAAAGTACGATAAATAAGTAGATGATAGTAGTAAGTAAGGTAACCTTAATAACTTGTAACACTCTTTTTGTAAAGAGTGTTACAAGTTATACGTCTCAAGTTCAGTGATTTCCATACTCCAATGCCCTAGTTTGATCAAGTATCTACCTTGAAACACTTATTCTACTTATAAACAGTATTACCTTTAGATAAATAAGCACTATCTTGAAGAGAAAATTTAATAATGCTTCAAAATATAAGTGAATAAGAAAGAAAGTACCTTTGGGGAAGATATTTTGACGTAAACAACTATGGGTGCGAGGGATGTCTTCAGTAGTTGAGAAGGGTGATTAATGGTATCGCAGTCTAGAACAACTAATTGAAGAGTTCGCGCAAGCTCAAATATCCTCTCGATTTCCGCTGTCACTTCAGCTGAAAACACAATTTATTTTTTAGATTTATTTTATCAAGAAGAAAGAAAAAAAAACGAAAACACTGATTATTGATGTGAAATAAAATTCTTGTCATGTCTAAATTTTGATTGGCCATGATGGTTCAGGTAACACTGAAGGCTACGCGCAACTGGCAAAGAGTATCTCATAATGGTATTCAGTAAATGTGTAGTTGTAGGAATTTATACCCACGATAATTTTTTACTCCATAATTTTGCTTCAGTGCAATACACACTACTATCAAGGTAAAGAGCGTTCTGTTATGACTTTCTGTAAATGAGTATTTGTTGGAATTTGAATCTGTGATAATTATTTGCTCCATAATTTTGCTCGAGCACAATACACACTACTGTCAAGGTAAAGGTGTTTCTTAATCGCGTTCTTTAAATGAGTATTTGCAGAAATTTAAACCTGCGATAATGTATAACTCCGTAATTTTGCTCGAGTTTAATACACACGATTGTCAAGATAAAGGTGTTCTGCAAATGAGTGTTTGTAGGAATTAAAACCTGCGATTATTTTTAGCTCCATAATTTTATTAGAGTTCATTAAGTGGGCCAATTTTCTCTGTAGCCTCTTAAAAGACTTATTTACTGAAAAACAATTTTAGTGATTATTTATTATTTAATTTATTAAAAAGCGAAAATAATCAGTCGTAAGAGATTAAAATGTAATTTCAAATTTCAAAAAAATACGTAATTTTAAAGGACTAAATTTAGTTTTGAACGAAATATAGATAGTTTTATTAGATTTATACTTGAAAAAGATTATGAGTAAAGAACGATGAATTTATAGAGCAGCAGTTTTAGAAGTTTCAATCATTTTAAAAACAGATGAATAAATAAGCATTTGTGAGGGTGAGGTAAAAAAAATAATAACTTACCTAAACATGATGACCGACTGTTTGCTCTTTCCATGATTGCTCTTTTACTTGGATTGTTCAAAAGCGATCTTTTAGCCAATGATATGTCAGCCGTAACTCTCGTGATAATGATCCTAAAGGATAAAAATTACTGTATTGAACACTGAAACAAGAAAAGAACCACACAAGCCAATCTACCAATCTAGTACAAACTGATAGGATGGAAAATAATCCGTGAATTTGTTAATATTAATAAAGTTACAGAGTGTTTCAATTCACCATAATAATCCCAAATACAGAGATTTCCAAAAACATATTCAAGGTTAACGTTCACGAAATTCAAAATAGCTCAAATTTAAGTCGTATATCAACTAAATTGTATATATTAGTAAAATTATCCGTCATTTTACTATTGAATAAAAGAAATAACACTTAAATAAAGGTCCTGTTCCGAGAGTTTGAAATTATTAATTTTTGAAACTGATAATTATAATTATGTCAAAACAAAATTCATAATTTCTTTGAAAGTTTGGTTAACTTTTATGAAATTATTTAATCAAAATGCCATCAGAAGCGAAAATGGCAAAATTTATATTAAAAAAAAAAAAAAACACCATTGCTTCTCGTCAACTTTTTAATTCAAAATAAAATGACCAAATTCTAGAATAACGAATTATGTTTCTCTGATAACTATTCTCAACTTTTATAAGAGTTTTTTCTCGAAAATTATAAGTCAGCTTATTTTGTTCATTTTCAGCTAATCTTTACACTAAAAAAATTCTGAACTAGAATAGATACCACTCCAGGCCTGCGAATTGAACTGTTTGACCTGAAACTTATTATTTTAAGAGTTTTATTGATTAAATGATTATTGAAAAAAATTTGATTATTGACATTAAATATTATCAAAATAATTATGGTAGTCCTTCCTTGATCAATATGCTCACAGTTGCTAAAAAAATTTTATTAATATGTTTGGAGTTCCACCAAAAGATGCTCGATCATTTAGGGGACCATAGTAAAAAATTGGTAACTGCTAACATATAGTACATATACAGTGTGCATAGCAAATTTTTCCACAAAAAATAAGCACCTTTTATATGCTTTTTAAGCACTCAAAAATATTTTTAAGCACTTTAAAAAAAGATCACAATTAGGATATGGACACTAATAATTTTTTTCCCTTCATGCTGTTGAAAGTTCGTCACATAGAAGTGAACAAAATGCAAAATAATTTTCATGTAATTAATTTAACTATTATTTAAAAAGGTTATCAAGTGTATTTTTCAAATTTAAATAAATGTTATTCAAAACACATAAACAAGATCACTACTATTGATCATATCAAATTTATAAAGATATGCAAAGAATTAAGCTAACTAAGAAAACTTGAATAAATTCATATTACAACTGTAGTGAATGGCCTCAAATAGTTCATTAAAAATTGTTACTTGGTTCAGTATTTCTTTAATGAAATGCTTAAAAAAATGAAATAACTTTGATATGTAAATATAATGAGTATTGAAGCGAAGTATTTTTGTTGGAAGTAAATTATTAATCAATCCCTACACTTATAATATTTAACAAATCTGAGGTAATTGTTTTATTTCAATTGTTTTTAAATGAAATCATTAAAAGATGAAATAAAGATTTTTGGAATAACAAACCTGAACATAAGATTTTTTGCTCATTTAAAATAGCGAAAGTCCCTCACTTGATACATTTTTTAAAATCTTACCTATAAATATTATATAGTAATAAAATAATAACCTTAAAGTACTATAGTAACTTAAAATAACTTGAAAGTACTGAAAATTTTAAAAGTAATAATTAGTATGATAAAAATAAATAAATAAAAAAAGCAACAAGTAGAAAAAGTAATAAAGTACAATAGAAGTTCATAAAAATTTTATGCAATTAGTGTTCAGTCCCTTAAGTAAACAACGTTACTAATTAAAATCTCAATTAATTTTTATCTTTATTAATTTAAATGAATGAAAGGGAGATGGAAATTTTGAGATCAAACTTAGTGATTCTTACTACTCTGGGGACCCATATGAATGAACTTAACAATGAGAAAATTTTCTTTTGCTTTTAAGGAAAAAAATTTATTAACTGTAATTTTAATTGGTCCCCGTGATTAGCTGAAATTCAAGAGATTTTTCAGTTCGATTTCAGAGGGGAGAAAAGGAAGCCAGAAATTGAGGATCTCTTGCAAAATGCAGTAGAGTTGCTCATGAGAATACAAGAATCCTTCCCACCGAATCTAGTTCAGTGCACGCACAGGCGGACTCGCAAGTATTTTATCAAACATTTAAAATGATTGGCGCTTTCATACGCTACGGAAAGATGGTATGCCGAAATGGATTGAGCTTGAATGAATTGTGAAAACGTTAAGTAGAACAATGTGAAAACCACGCTTTTTGCGTAATTCGTGGCAAAAATTGATAAGGTAAAGAAAAAATCTCGTTTTGGAAAAGGGAAAATTAAGTACTTTTTGAAAACACCCAATGAAAAAAAGCACCTTTAAAGGCTTTTAAAAACGAAAATAAGCACCTTTAAGTACTTTTTTGAAAACGCTACGCAGCCTGCTATATGATATAGTCTGCATTTCTTTTATTTTATTTTTAAATCTCAACAATTAAATAAAATTCATTTTGAAAATTACAAATTCTGAAAATTATGAAAATGTTCGTTTACTTACCGTCCCTCAAAGCGATGTTTGAGATAATCGAAGAGAGCTTTTTGCATCATATCTGTGACCTCATAGCCTTTCAGAGAAGGTCCCACTAGGACTACGGGTCGCATTGAAGGCACTACGTCATAAGGGGGAATGTTCTCAGACTGAAAAGATATTATAAAATTTATCAGAATATTCATTATTTAGTTTATGCAAGAGCAGGCAGGGTGAACTTCGCGCTTAGCATGATAAAGCTGAAAAAGCACAAATTTTGGCACAAATAATGCCACTTAAACATACCATTTGTTTTCCTCTTACATTATTGCTGGTGGTTCTTACGTAGAGAACCGAAATTATTTCCCGTTTATTTATGTAGCCTTAATTTGTACTTTTTTCACGTTGATTATCGTTAGTCATATTTATTGATTGCAAGTGGAAAACTATTTTGCCATTTTAAATAAGCTGTTTTTATTTATTTTTTGATTATTGATTACTAAGTATGTAAAACTGAGTTTGTGTTTTCATGCCACAGAGAAAGCTTGCGTTGTTAATTGGTTTTCGAATAAAAATATTAAATACATATAAACCACCGACTTTTCATCTGCTTTCTTAAAAATTTTGCGAGAAATTTTTGACATATTTTTTTAAAATTTACTTTTCTCGTAAGTACAAATTGTGTTTTTTCCATTTTGTACCCAAATGCTCAATAAAACGCATTTTTTCTGCCAAACAAATGTCATTTTTATCTTCATATGGCCTATTACGTCTGTCGATAATGTATCAATCATTCAAACAATTCTCCATGTGCAATGATCAACCCACAACCTAAATATCCTTTAATTGTTTTGAGCAGTTTATTTTTATATATAAGTGACGTCAAAGAAAAGTATGCAACTTACTGATCATCCTGTACATCATTTAAAAAAACAGGTATATAAAAAGTTTAGTTGTAATAGCATTCCTTCTTTATGACAAAAAGTTTCTGAAGAAAGTGTAATATGAGCGTAGGTCAGACAGACATGATTATCGATTATTAGACATGATTATCGATTTTTCCAATTATAGCTACAAATTTAATTTAAAACAAATCACGCAGAATAATTGAAGCATGGATCACATATATTGGAATCATTAATTATACTCGGGAACTTTTTTTTCCTTTCCTGTTGCGTGAGATTTTTTAAAGAATTTTGGATATTTTCACATTGCTGATTTCAAACTTGCAATTAGTTTATCTTCTCTCTTTCTCTCTAAATTTGTTCTTTAAATGACATTTTTAGTTCATTTTTCTCGAAATGTTTAAGAGCATTAAGTGTAACAAGGAGTTCTGTAAATAATGCGGCAACTTCTAGGAGAATTGGGTTACATTAGAATTAAAATGGCGTAAGAAACCATAGCTGGAAATGTCATCATTCGTATTAGGGGCGATTCCTCTACTATAACCTGTTTCTCCATGCACTTCTAAACAGGTCATAAAAAGGAAAGCGCCCCTAGCCACGTATGACGACATTTTCGTGTACGGTTTCCTATGCAATTTCAATCCTGATGATGGGCCACAATTCCCTTAAAAATTAGTCACAATATTTACTCGACCCCCTTTTTCTATATAACGCTTCTAGAATTGTACATTTCGACAAAAATATAATAAAAATGTCATTCTGTAAATCAGCATTAGGATGATTCAATATCTGCTTTAGGAACAAAACTAATTTTAGATTTGAAATTCCGGCACAAAAATTAGGTAAGATCAAGTATATTTGTAAAAAGCCGACCAGCCTGTGTAGGGGTCAGGGCTTTGCATCAGAAAGATTCTGGGTTCGAATCCCGGGCAAGGCATGGATATTTTTTCATTCTCTGTACTACTTGTCCTCACTGTGGGAGCAACGTTGACCCACTTAATATGGCGCTCCTGAAAGAGTGGCCAACAAATCTGCCTTTATGCGCCTGAATTGACGAATGTCAACCCAGATTGGCATTGCAAAAAAAAAGTATTTGCAAAAATTCACCAATTTTTTTTCCTCAGTGTTGTAATAATTTTTGAAAAACAAAGTGAAATCTAAATAATTTTCACATTTTTGTATAGTTGCAGAAATTACATAAACATATTAATTGTTCAAATGCGTATTTTTACGTGACTTTCATAAGAGTTAAAAAGAACTATAAAAGTGGCATTAAATCGCACTTTTTATCTCTCGTATTGAGATGAAAATGTGCATAGGATTCCGATAAAATTTTCTAACTATTTTTTTTTTAATTAATACAATTTAAAGCATAATTTTCTCTTTTTCTTGACCATTTTAATTCGAAAGAATTGGATTTCCAAGATATTAGATAGAGTGATTTCGCAAATTCACGTTATATTCCATACTCTCCCGTACGTAAGATTTGAAACTGCGCATGTTTGGGTTTTATTTTATTATTTGTTTAGATCCTATGTATTTTTACGTTTTGTTGTTGTTTTGAAAACCTACAAGTACGTTGTTTATAACTTTTAATCATTGTTTTCCGTTTAACCTTTCCTTCAAATTAACAACGTGGACGTGTTACAGATAGATGAAGGGCACCAACGCAAAATGAAGAGGGAGGATTCATTATAACAAGATGTTAAAATGAATCATGCGACAATTGGTTTATTTAATTAAAAATATTATTTTATTGGTTTTAGTTTAAATTATGGTTGTCAAATTATAATAAGACCATAAGAAATTAAATATTTTTCCGTAATTTAAAAATAATAGAATGTATTCCCTTTAATTATATAAATTAGTAGGAAAAAGTTTAACTTTCATTATATGCACGTTTATTCTAAATATTCGTTACCGGTTTTTGCAAAACCTTTTATTTTTATTCACATAAATTTCATATCTTTTCACAGGGCGTATTTAACCAGAATTGGTGGCTGCGCACTTGAAATGCGTGTGCTAAATTACTTCAAATCTTACGAACGGAATGTAAGGTAAAGGTGCGAAATCTCTCTGAAAATCAATCTGAAAAGTGTGAACGGAATGTAAGGTAAAAGTGCGAAATCTCTCTGAAAATCAAACTGAAAAGTGTGAACGGAATGTAAGGTAAATTGCTATTAAAAAATGAGTTAGACTGTGAATGGACATACTTTTTTGAAGAAGGGTTTCTTCTTCTCTTTCGCTGGCGGCGTAGTCACAGTCTTTCCGAGCTTACTATTGCCCAGACTGTCACTGTCGTCGCCAGCACCCGTTTCTACACCATTCTGGTCCACATCGAAACCTAGGGGATTATTAATTTTGAATTAGCTCACTATTTCTATCAATAAAAACATATTTCTCAGTTAAGAATCATATCTTATCAATAAAGAGAATAAAATTTACCTGGAGTAGGTGGAGTTGAACCTCTAGATGTTGATTTTGTGTTAGTAAGGTCATTTGTTAGACCTCCGAGATTTGAAGAGGAACTAGTTTTACTGTTAAAAGAGAAAAAAAATTTAAAAATATTCTGAAAACAAATATTAAAAGTATCAATTCAAAAAATAACCAGTAATGCTCAGTTTTAAATGTGCCGAAATGTTTCTTTCTCAATAATTTTATTTGATATAAATGTGACCAATTTGATAAATTATACAAAATTTTGTTTTGAGGAACGTTTAAATAAGTTAAATTTTAGCATTGAAGTTGTAGAAACAGTATCTTAAATCAGAATTATAAAACCTAAATGCTCATAATAATACTCTTAAAACACAAAATTAAAATAATTAAGTGCATTATCATTTTTATACAATGAGCCTTTTTTTTTGTAATTCCATCATCTGAGCAATAAGATACTCACTATTATTATCATTTTCAGAAATAGTTTTTCTTTAACATTTTAAGAGAAATAAAACTTCATAAAATAAATAATTTTATATAGAATAATAAAAATATAATTAAATAATACAATCTAAAAAAAAATCTAATTAAGAAATCTATAATCTAAAAATGAAAGTATATCTGATCTTTGAAAATTTAATTATTTCTTACAATGAGAATTTTTTGTTTGTAATTCTATATTCTAAGAAATAAGGATATACTCATCAACATATTTAAAGGGGGACCCAAAAATCTATAAAAAGTACCTGGTATATAACTTCCTACTACTTGTTTGTGTTTGCTGTAAACGTAGATTTTCTAATTTAACAGGACTAGGTATAAATCCGACATCACAGCCTTCTTTTACTAGGCGACCAATCCACCAGTCGTTGTTGTATTTCTACAGGAGATTATTTATTGTTAATATGATTTACTTAAAATTATGAAAAAAGCAAGTTTATAAAATAACATATAGAACTGGTTAAAAAATATTTTTAAATATTATAAAATGGTGGTTTCAGAGAGGTTAGGCATTTGTCAATAATATTCAGTTTATATCGCTTTGAGTTTCATACAAAAACCCTATTTTTTACTTTGTTGAATATGTCAAATTTTGTGGTAACGAAGCAGCATTTGCGGGAGGTTTTATGTTTCTGCTTTAATTGCAAGAAAAGTGCATTTGAAGAGCATCGAATGCTTGTAGAAGTTCATGGCAACAATGCTCCAACTGATAAATCATGTAGGGAATGGTTTCGAATTTTCAAGAATGGTGAAAGAAGAAAGGTGAATGGTGTTGTATACTATGAGCTGCTACAACCTGGCGATTCCATTACGGGCGATTGGTATAGGCAACAATTGATTCGTTTGAGCCGTGCATTACGTGAAAAACGGCCCGAATACGAACAAAGACATGACAAAGTTATTCTCCTGCATGATAACGGTCGGCCTCATATCGCAAAAGTCGTAAAAAATTATTTGGAAACGGTCAAGTGGGATATTTTACCCACACCGTCGTATTCACCGGACATTGCTCCTTCTGTAAACCTCATTTATCATTTTTATCACAAAATTATTTTATTTATTACATATTTATATACTTTTAGTGAATTCTATAATTTAATAACAACAAATGTCATACTTTTTACTTTGATTGCATTATATGCTTCTGTAGACTGATTCGTTCGCAAATAAGTGAAAATAAATAAGAATGCGAATAGCTTATCATAATATTTATGATTTCTTGATATTAAATTTAATTTGGATATATCAATTACATTTTAAAAATATTTAATTTGCATTTTTAAATATGTAAATTTATGTTTCATATAATATTTAAACATATATTTGTTGTTAAAAATGCATATAACATTCAAATTTGAAGCAATAAAATAATAATCTTTACAACCATACATTTATCGACGAAATAAAATTGGGCGGTGATACACGACATTCATGTGAGCGGGGCTACCCGAAATGCAATTTTTTTGTAAATTTGTAATTACTCGAACAATTTTTCACATATAAACATAGTTCTTTGTGCAAATTAAACTTATGTCTACACACTTTTATGCTGCATGTATAGAAAAAATTATTTTTTTAGTATTAAAATGAAGTTTAATCGAAACATTCAACTAATTTTTCTTAATTTCATGACTACTGTATTCAACATATTTTCAAAACTATTGTTTACCATGTTACCAGCTGCATAAATACTTGAAACTTGAAAATAATCTTTTTTTAATATGACAATTAATGTCCGATGACCCATTGGCTTGAAAAAATATTCTATACATATGAAATTGACAGTGGGCGGGGGTACCCGACACTCCCCTATAAGATTTATAAGTAGATATTTAGATTACTCAGTAGTAGAAAATTAGAAATGTTTAATTTGTGGCTTCACAAAAGGTTGTCGGAAAAAAAGTTGTTTTTAGTTACAATGCGCTTTTAGTGCTGAAGAGTTTTCTATTGCATTAAAAATAAAAACGGAATGTTAAACTTTGAAATCGTTTAAAATCTTTCCTTCACGCATCGTTCTTAAAGTTAATGAAAACTTGAAAAAAAATCAAACAGTACTTTATGCTATATTCTTATACCAGATGAAACATGAAAATTAGCAGTGCAATGTGTAATGTAATTTTCAATACATAAAATAAGTACTATTTAAAACTATTTTCCAGTCCTCAACTAAGAACTAAATTGTTCGTATGGGTAAAAATTAACAATTTTCATTTTTATTGTTTAATTTTTATTTATGGTAAATGCTTGAATAATTCGACAAAATTTAATTTAAGACTACAAATTCAAGTCTTAAAAAGTTTAATTAAGTAAAGATTTGATTTCTTCGTACATTTTCGGAGAAATTTCATGCGGTTTATGAATTTGTTCTTTTTTATGAAGAGTCCTTGTTTCAAAAACTTCGCCACCGATTTTAAATTTTTTTAGATTATTGTTCGAAACATTTTTACTAGTAATAGTTTTTTAAACTTTTGATTTTTATTTATACTCGTAAATAATTTTTTGAGACAAAATTCAATTTTAAATTTCGATTTAAAATATAAAATTTAAATCATCTATAAAGGAATTTAGAAAAGCACAAAGAAAACAAGTTAGAAATATTAATTCAAATTATTAGTTTTTTCAGAAAAACAACCGCAATAGTTTTTGCTTTAAAATAGATTACCGGCATAGAAAGTCTGTTATTCTTAAAAGGTTTAAATATTTAAAAAAAAATTAAAAATATTTCATTCATTATAGATATGTTTTAAATTAAAAGAAAACAAACAATTTTAATTGTCAAGTTAATCCACTTTTAACTGATCACCACCACTGTCATTTGGCAAAATTTTACTGTAATTTTAGTTTTTAGAGAAATTTTGATTGTAATAATTTTATTTTTATCTCCGTATACCCCCCTGGGGTGGGTCGGAGTTCAACCTATCTTATTAAAAGAAAACAATCACATATTTCTTATACCTCTTTTATGTGAAGATAGTCTTTAATGCCGAATGAAATGGCACAACCGTGAACTGGTGAATCGTCGTCTAAACCACCGTCATAAGCGACGTTGGTCCGAACAGCAAAAGCCACCGGCTTCGTCTGAAATACAGAAAAAAATATTTCAAATTAAAATTTGAAAATGAAATTACAATGTGTATAAATGCAAAAAAAAATACATTTATGTTTGATTACAAACAGTCGTTATTTGTTAGATTAGGCTGCAAAATATTTTAGGCTAGAAAAATCTTTTTACGTTACTTATTTTTCCTTTTTATAAGAAACAGATTTCATTAGAATAAAGAAATATCACTATAATTGAAAAAAAATTTAATTATAAAAGTTTCTTGTACGGTAAAAAAATAAATAAAAAATTGCACCAAGTTAGAGTTTTAAAATTATATATTATTAGAAATACATATTACATTAATTATTGTAGTTTATTCACTGATCAAAACAATTAGAGGATATTGAGATTGTGTATTGATGTTACACCTGGAGATTTTTTTGAATGATAGATACATTATCAACAGACGTGTAGGCTATATGCGATAAAAATGATATTTGTTTTGCAGAAAAAAAAGCGTTTTATTGAGCATTTGGGTACAAAAGGAAAAAAACAAAATTTGTGTATGACAAAAAAAATTACAAAAAGGCGTTTCCTTAAAGGAAAATCGTTTTTAGAAGGGGGTACGATTTCCCCGGGTGGCCAGCAACGTTGAACACCTTTGACACATCGAGTCAGTGAGGTTACTAATGAGAGACAGGGGTATTCTGTCTCACTCCTCTAGAAGAGCTCTTTCCAGTTCTTAAAGAGTTTGAGGGTGTGGTTAGTATCCAGAAATTAGTTTGCCTAGAATGTTTCAAACATACTCGATTGGGTCCATGTCCGGAGAACACGCTGGCCAATCCATTCGTATGATTCCCTCCTCCAAAAGGAAATCATTCACCAAGTAAGCACGATGTGGCCTCCTCGTGTAATTTTTTTCATATCTCCTAACAAGCAAGAGACTTACGTTTTTTTTTGTTTTGTTTTTCTAGAAAAATACGGAAATCGTGATTTCAAGTTGTCCCTCATTCTACTTTTCAGTTTTCATGGGATTTAGTTTTTTGCACCGTCAGTTATGTTTGGTGAAATATTTTCGATTTTGGCTTTCGTGTCTTTAAACTCTGCATTTTATACCACCCATGCAATTCTTCTGAAGCTAGCTAGAGTGTTGCTAAAGAAATGATTTATTATTACAGTGTTTTTTTGTGTCGTTAAACCGCCGACTCAATATTGGGTTTACGACTCCTAATGTTCAACTCCGTAGCCGTGTAATTTTGAACCAATCTAGAAGACAAGGAAATTCCTGGATCAGCACCCCTAGAGGTATTGATTTGTTTTGGAAACATGGAGTACTTAATGACTCCACAGATTTAACGTGCATCAGTCACCATTTACTACACGGGGAGTCTTCGGCCAGCGGGAATCGCACCCACGAACTCTTGGACATGGGCCTAGTGCCCTACCAACCAGGCTATCCCGGCCCCTATTACAGTGGTTTAAAAAAATTTAAACTAAACAATTGGTTTCAATAATTGGCTAATGCACAATTTTAATCTATGACAATAACTGACATGTTGATAGTTATTCGAACAGGAAGAAGCCCCACAAATATCTTGAGTTTGTAGCCTACTGGAAAACTGTTAATCACAACCATTTTATTTTAGAGCATTATTTTAATTTATATGGACGAATTCAAGCATTTTGTCCCAATGAATGAGCCGAAAAAATTTAAGCAAAAAATGATCTAATATCAATCATACCGAGAAAAATTGTTCAAACAATTCTAATCGTATTAACAAATCAGGCCTCTAAAAACTAAGAGAGCAATCACACAGCAAGTGATTGCTTTAGACACGCATGCGAAAAATTTAGAAACTACATATAAGAATTACTCACGCATGCGCAATTCGCTTTGATGCAAATCGCATGCAGTAGGAATGCTCCATTAGGGGTGAAAATTTACCTTCACGTCTAAATTCATAAGTGTAAATGAGATCTAGTTTGCCCGCGACGCGTCATACACAGACACTGAAACAAATTCTTGAATTATATTTAAAATACTTTTTTCTTGGAATATTCTTAACAGCACAGAGCTTCTCGCTTCTATATTGCCTCCAGCAGTGTAATACATATGCATTCTAACAAAACCTATTTTTAAAATCTATTTGTTTAAAAATTTCTCCAGTGTAATTTTGAAATTTAGGTTGCGTTTTCAAAACAGGATAATGAATATTCAACTTCTTAAAATCTTTGAAATTCATAATACTAACTTTACTTCCAAATCGCATTTAAACTTATGACACTTAATATTATTCAAATCGATGTAAACCAAACGTCTTTCATCGTAATCAAAAGAACAGTTACAGCAAATGTAATTTGATTTAGATTTGAATAATCATTTTCTTTTATTCAAATGACGAATATTGGAACCTCCGTTTTCTCCTTTCGTTTCATTCCCAAGATGTTCAGATATAATAAAATAAATTTAAGAACATACCTTGTTGGGACCAAATTAGCATTTCAATTTATTTTTAATCTTATATTCTACTGTTTTATGATTTCATGTACCGCAATGTACACATAATTAATCAATTCCAAGCTTTAAAAAAATACTGAGCTTTTTTTTTGGTTATCTTTAGATCTGTAGTTTCGATTTTGCAAAGCATTAGAATGTCCAAACGTTTAAATTTTTGTCTATCAAAGTTAAAAATTCAATTAATACTGCTAAGAGAAGAACTTTTGTAATGTCCATTATTTTCGATTTTTTATGCTGCAATTTACAAAGCTTTTACTTAAGCTTTACGATATTGACATAATATTTTGTTTTGTGTAACACAATCCATAATATATATATTTTGTTAAATGTAACATAATCTATGACCCATAATTACCTATGAGACAAGAGTGTGCAAAAGAATTTTTCTTTCACTGCGTTTTAGGATTTAATCTTTGTTTGGTGGTGTACGCATACAGCATGTTTAGTAATCCCCACTCTTAAAATATAGTTTTAGTCAAGAGAGAAAAGAAAATCGAATGGACTCTGAGGATAGTGAAATAATATTCAAACGAGGAAAATAAAAGAAAAATATATTTAAAAATGGCAAAACATGAAAGATGGTAAAATACGATGAGAGCGAGATTAAAAACATGAAACCATATGCGAATATGCTATTTGCAATTGCTGTGAGTTTTCTGCAGTTTCTCATGACTTTTAGGACAAGTTAAGCCTATCTAAAGCCAGAGCAGTCTATGCTTATGCTGAGAATGACGCAAAACGTCAATATTGGAGAAAGTCACAGTTTTGTAAAGATGAAAAGCTTCGGTGGTCCAATTCTTTTCGAATTTTGTACCCGGGTAGCATCGACGACAGTGCTGACGTGAAATATCCTCAGTGTTAGACGAATCATGCTTCGCCGTCAAGCTAACCGTGGGAGGTTTTCCTTTTCATGTAACGCCAATGCGGGTTGTTGTTGTTGTAGTTCATTTGCGTCCCACTAGAGCTGCTCAATGGGCTATTGGCGACGGTCTGGGAAACATCCCTGAGGATGATCCGAAAACATGCCATCCCAATTTTGATCCTCTGTGGAGGGGATGGAACTCCCGCTTCGGTAGCCCAACGACCTGCACGTGAAGTCGAGCACTTTACGGTAGCACAGCTTAACGAGGACTAATACCGCACACCCTCGGTCCCTACGCAGACTGATCCAAGTGGGTCAACCACCCGCACACTGACCGCAGCCACTGATGCTTGACTTCGGTGATCTGCTCAGAACCGTGTCTTAACGATCAGTCCACTGCGGGACGCCAATGCGGGTTAGTTTCATTGAAAAGTCCTCCAAATTTCTCCCTATACTTAATCCAGGAATTCTCTTGTCTTTTAGATTGAGTTCAAAATTACAGGGATACGGAGTTGAGCATTAGTGGCCACGAACTCACTATTGAGTCGACTGTCCAACGACGGTTTTAAAATGAAATACTTAAACGTTTACCCCATTGCTACATTATCTGCGCTCTTAAAATTTTACAAAATATGAGAATACAGAAGTGAATTTGATAATTTTCATTTAAGCAGAAAAACGTCGCCAAATTGGCGATTTTTAAAAAATTAAATAACTGTTGTTTCTAATGTCATTTGCCACACGGGCAAGCCTGCTTGGGGAAACCAATCAAATTTAAAGCACAGTGTGCGTTTCTTGTTTTTTCAGTGGAGCCAACCTATAGCCAAGAATTCGTCTTCAGCCACACACACGTCACAGCCAGTTTTATAGGGTGGACCCATTCATACATCCATTCATTCATCCACAGATCGTAATTTTGACCTGAATCATATAACCCCCAGAGGTATTGATTTGTTATGGGAACATGGAGGACTTTGCGACTCGACAGATTTAACGTGCATCAGTCACCATTTACTACACAGGGAGTCTTTGGCCGGTGGGTTTCGAACTTACGAGCTCTCGGACATGGGCCCAACGCCCTACCGATCAGGCTAACCCTGCCCTTAATAACTTTTAAAATGTTTAAGTAATTTTTCCGTTCTAAAGCTAAGATGATTCCTCACGGCAAGACGATATATATAGTTAAAATAACCGCTTTGCCACAAGTGTATGGTACATAAACTAAGACTTTTTTTTATCCCTTGGCGACAGAGTTTCGAAAAACCTTATTAAGGGGGGGGGGGGGTATTGCGAGAAACTTCAGGCTAAATGGGAATGTGAAAGGTATACCCTGGCCTTTTCCAGTTGAGCCAGTGCTTGCCGTTCCGTCTCCCTGCGTAGCGCCTCTCGTTCTTCATCCAGAGAGAGATCTGAAGAAGGCTGGCTATAATTCGAGTCCGCCGACCCCTACAATATAATAAATACATCGATAAAAAATACATCGATAAAAAATACACAGATAATAAATACACAAATAAATGTATAGATAACAAAAACATAAATACAGTAAAATAAATACAATCAATACAAATGACTTTAAACCTTTAAAATTAATTTTCGAAACACTGCATCTGCGTGCGAGCTTTGCGAAAGATATTTTTTTAAAGGGTAGACCTTAAGTGATTAAAATGATCTAAATTGTTAAGTAAAAAAATCAGATGAATACTAATGATTTGACAGAGCAGTGATGGCGCAGGGGATAGACCGTTCGCCTTCCAATGAGGGCAACGGGTTCGAATCCTGGCGATGGAGAGTCGATACGAATTCCTCATCCGCCTTTCATCAACCACAGTGTTGACGTAAAATATCCTCAGTGATAGCCGCATCGTGGGTTAGAGTCTCCTTGCCGTCAGCCTTATAGTGGGAGGTTTTCGTGGTTTTCTTCTCCATGAAACGTAAAAGCCGGATAGTTTCATTAAAACGTCCTCAACAAGGACAAATTTCTCCCGTTACTTGATCCAGGAGTTCATTTGTCTTCTGGTTTAGGTTCAAAATTACAAGGCGATGGAGTTGGACATCAGTAGTCGTAAACCCAAAAATTGGGTCGACTGTTCTACGACGGTTATAAAATAAGGTATAAAATGATTTGACAGAAATTCTAATTATTAATAAACTTTAACTTTGATTTATATTTTGTGTTGCTCCTAAGCAATAGAACTTATTGCGAGCGATGCATTGGCATTTTGATGTGAGGTAGCAACCGCTCATTTGTTCACTATTTTTTACGTCATAATTTTCTTGTAATTTAATAAGACAAAAAGCATTTAAGTTGCTTAAACAATTGACGTTTTAAGATAGTTTGAAAAATAGACATTTTGAGGTTGTTGAGACTAATTCAAAGCTCTTTTGTCAAAAGAAATGTCATTACACATACAGTTCGAGTATTTTAAACTAGAAGCTTTAATTCGAAAATACAAACTTACTGAAATTTATGAAATCGAATAAATGCTTTAAACATTTCTTCCAAAAATGTAACAATATTTTATAAATCAAAAACTTCTTAATTTTTTTTATAAGCCCACATAATGGCAGCGAAGAAATAATTTTTTCAAACATAAACAAATTAAATTGTATCTCAAATGCTTTTTATTAAAAAAAATTTTGCGTAGCATGAAAAGCGCTGCGAAAAATAAGGGGAGGAATTTTTTTAAAAACTGTTACAAATTCACAAAATGGCATGAGTGATATTTAGATGGAGAAACAGTTTTCGAAAACGGTGCTAATAAATAAAAGGTAAGTTTATTTAAATTCTTAAGTGATATCTTTTATGAAAAAGTAAAAACTCCCCCTCAAGTTTCACAGAGATAATAAACAAGGTGATAATAAAACAACTCCGCCAATATACGATTTCCTGGTGAGAATACTATTGGCGAGAACGGAATAAAATTTTATGTAAAGATGTTATAAGGTATTCACCCTAGAATAGTATAAAAAACGGTAACCAGTTCTTACGATCGCAGTTACAGTGACAAAATTTCGAAGTTTTCACAAGATAATTTCTTATTTTTCCCCTCCCGAAATGTGATTCTTACAGTAAAAAACTTCTAAGCCTGATGTGAGCGCTATTCTACATATCGCTTATTACATCTCAGTCTAGCGTCGCTATTATTCGGGTTAAATAGTTAACTCCAACTTTATTTTGGTTAGATTACATTTTTAATTTCACTATTGGGTTATTGCCAACTTGGTCATCAGAATAAGCGTTGCTGTTTCATTTATGGCAACTCCAAAATAAAGCTCCTAAATAATTCGATATTTTCCTTTTACTTCGCATATCAGATAACATGCATTTCTATTTTTATATAATTTATTTGTTTTGCTTTGATATGAAATGCATTTTATCCGGATTACAATTTGTTTATGTTTTACTTTTGGCGCAATTTTATTTGACTGGGCATTGCACGCAAACAAACACATTATTTGCCGCCAAAAAATTGCCAATTTTCGCAAAGGGCATCACTTAACTGTCTGATAACAAACCAATCGGCGAATTGCTTCGTTTCATCTCAGTCTAGCTGCGCTATTATTCGTGATATAAATTTGGCTCTAACTCCATTTTAGTGAGACTATATTGTGAAATATCCAGTGAGTTATTGAAAAGTTGGTCACCAGGATGAGCGACGGTGTTTTATTTATTTCAACCCGGAATGAAAACTTTTAAATAAGTCAATATTTTCTTTTTACTTCGCATCAGATGACACGCATTTCCATTTTTACGTTATTTCTTTGTTCCATTTTAATATAAAATGCATTTTATCCGGATTATAATTTGTTTACGTTTTTCTTTCATTGCCATTTTATTTTCTTGAGTATGGCACGTACAAAAGATGCCAATATCCACCAAGTATATCTATGTATATTTTACTTTCATTTTAAGCTTTTTTCTTATTTTTTACAGTGAGGATATTTTTTGATGCAAGGGTTACCATTTTAAAATTTCGAATATTTGTCATTATAAACATATCCATAAGAGCTGGATAATCTTCTTTTAAACACTATTCTTAAGCGCATGCCCTTAAGAAATTCGATTCCGTTTTCTAACTGCTTGCCTGGGCGTCGTATGTATGCAGTTATTTTGTAATCACCCTGTACATTTTTCCAATAATTCATGCATGCATTCCAGATATTATTGTAGTTATTATTCAAATGAAATACGCGGATGAAAAATATTTATTAGTTGAAATACAACTTTACTTATAGTTACTTAATTGTGACGTAATTACAGTATTTAATATTCAAATGAAATACGCGAATGAAAAATATTTATTTGTTGAAATACAACTTTACTTAAAATTACTTAATTCTAACGTAATTACGGTCATGTAACTTATTATATATCACTATTTTATTTTGATTTCACCCGTTGTTAAGCTAAATAAGGTTGATAAGAAAATACTCCTTATAATTAAATATTAGAAGAAAAGAATTACAAAGAATTAAAAAAAAAAAAACTAAAATCGACTTCAATAGGAGCTAAAAGATATGTTGGAATTATTACTTTTGATTATTTATATGATTACCAAAGCTTATATTAACGCTCTACATAATTATTACGGTATCTTTGTATTTCAACTTTCATTTTTTTTCTTTTCCTTTTCTTTAGCATATACTTATTGTTTGTCTCTTGTGTACCTATTATTTATTTTATTTGTCTCTTGTGTCGGAGAGCTAGGTCAAATTTCTTATGACTCCAGAATCATCTGAGCTAGGATTCTGAAATTTGGGCATCGACAACAAGGAGCAATTTTAGTCCCCAATCCTAAAATCATTTAAAAATTTAACTTAGATCGGTTAGGAAGGATGATTTAAAAATGAGTTTTTCGCATTAGTTTAAGATTATCCATTGTTATAAATAAAACTATCGATGATTCTGTTTAGGACTTTATTGCACAATCTTTATTGTTTAATTATTTTCTTCAAGCTCATTATAAACGTAGATAGCGTAGGTAAGTCATCGAATAAATAGTTCTAAAGTTATCAGAAACCATATGTTGAATTTATTTACAGTTCGCTTTTTAAAACGTGCTTTAATAAAAATGAAAAGTTTAAAATCAATGGTAATTAAAGTAAGGAAAAATAATATTATTTACTAAAAAGCAAATGCAAAGTTATTAAAAAAAGTAAAATTTTGGCCAAAAAATATTTCAAGTAAGAAAAGGTAAGGTAAAACCTATTTTTTTCAACTTTAAATTTTATACTAACACTAGACCATTTTATCCATACAAACGGCCATTTTTAATATTATAATGTAACAGAAGTGTAAATTTTTTCTTCTTTTTTGAAAGGAAATGTTATGTTGCTATTTTATTTTAACAATAAGTTTTATACAAATCTGAGAAAAAAATAATGTTTTATCTAAAATTTTCAGAAAGTTAGAAGTTTTTTTTTGTTTCAAATTAACAATTAAACAATTTCTTCAACCCATTTTCATTTTCATAAAATTGTTTCCATCTCTAGTATCGCTATATGAAATAAGGAGTAAAAACTGGCTAGCTATTGCTGCAAATCATTGCTATTGCTGCAAAGGAATCAAATTGAATGACATAGTTTTCTGTTTCATACATCTAGAAGACTTAACTATTATTAAGGTTTAATAAATAAATGATGTATACTTAATACAATATATAGATTGAACAATTTACTTATTTATCAATATACGTATGTATCAGAGTACAAATTTAGAGATTTTCTTAAAATTTTACTTATCGATTAGACAGGTAATGATGTTTACATTTGTCAATGTATGAAATATAAACGTAGAACAATATATCAATTTAACAATTAAACATAATTACCAAATTACATTTTTCGTTTAAGTTAAGCAATATTCAAATGATATAACCTGTAAATAAGCAATAATCTGTGCATTTATAAAAAATATGCTGGCATGTCAGTGATTCAATAAGCTTTTTTTTTCCTTCCAAAATAGTACTTAATTTCTCTATAAAACCAATTTAAAAATAAATTTTTTTAAAAATACATAAAATCTAATGCCAATCTTATTTGAGCATTTTATTAAAAAAAATCGGAATTTTTTATCTGAATTATCATTGGGGGCTTTGTTCATCAATACTGTGAAGCGTACAAAAAAAAATAGTCTATTTTGTCTATTCTTAACATTTTCTTTTGAATAAAATATATTTGCCACTTTTGAAAGTTGGAAAAAATTTAAAAATGAAAAAAAAATTCTCTATAATGACGATGAAGTTTGTGATTTAAAATCAACGAAGTTTATTTCTTTGAATAATTACCTATTCCGCAAAATTTGCAGCTCATGATGTCTTAGATAAATAATTTCTCGGCATGGTTAGCGTACAATTTTTTTTCAAATCTATTTTGAAGTTTCATAAAGAAAGTATTTTAGTCAGATATAAACAGTTTTTGAAAATTAAAAGTAGATATTTTAAAGGATGAAATGAAATATTATGCATTTTTGACCCTCAATGATTTCTTTCCAATTTCATGGTGCTGGAGGAATCATCACTATCGCGAATTAAAATCGCTTCTTTAATCTTCATTAAGTTTCAGTTTTTAAATAGCACATATTCTAATTTACAGTTTCGGCAGGATTTGACATTCAATAATTTTTCTTTACGATGAACAGATAGAAAATATTCCATATATATTACGCAAATAAATTCTTAAAAAAAAAAAAAATAAATAAACTGCCCCTTATAATATCGATGAAGTCTGATTCGACAATTCTTCAAATAATTACCTATTCCTCAAAATGTATCGTTTGTGATGTCACTAATTATTAATTTCTTGGTTATTTCAGCACTAAGTTTTATTCGAATATATCTTAAAGTAGGGGTGCACAATCTTTTTGAGCGAAGGGCCACTTGCACAGTAGGTGGATTAATGATTGGCCGCATGCATATTTAGTCATTTTAGCGGCAAATATCATAATTTTTATAGAAACAGTAGTGTTCTAAGTACTAAATATTTGTATCAATAAACTTAAGAACATATTTGAGGAAAATTGAATACTCTTAATTATTTGAATTTATTTAAAACCAAAAAAAACATGCTTTTTTTTTTAAATTACTTTTTCCATTTATCACAATAATTAATTTATCAAACATATATATATATATAAATATAGAGAGGGTGGTATAAATTCTAACCAAAAAGAAGGTTGCAGAATGAAAGTGCAAAAAATGTGTGCATTTTATAGAGTAATATAAATTTGAATTAAATATTTTAATTAAAAAATGTATAATGTTAATGAAAATTTGAAATGTTAAAAGAAATATTTTTATNATATATATTAATATATATATATTACAAAATGAAAGTACAAAAAAATATACGCATTTTATAGAATAATATAAATGTGAATTAAATATTTTAATTAAGGAAAATTTATGATTAGACAAAAACCAAATTAAAAGAATTTTTTTTTATTACATTCAGAAAATCCTGCGGGCCGCACATCAACAGTAGGTGGGCCGCATGTGGCCCACTAGCCATAGGTTGTGCACCCCTATCTTAAAGTTTCACAAAGAAAGTATTTTAGTCAAATCTTAAATAGTTTTTAAAAATGAAAAGTATATATTTTAAGGGAATAAATGGAAGTTGTCCATCCACAGTAAGATCACGATTGACCACAGGAGATTTCTTCGACGACGGTGCCGAAGAATCTTCACTGGCGCGAATTATGATATTTCCTTTTATCTTCAGTTTTTATTTAACACGTATTCTAATTTACAGATTCGCCACGATTTGGCCTTTTATCGTTTATTTTTTACGATGGACGTACAGTAAATATCCCATGTATATCACGATAAATAAATTTTTTTAAAAACTCACGTAGTGTTAATTTAACATGGTTAATTCTCCAATTAATTATTGTAAATACTCCCTCGGATTACAATGAAGGGCATAGTAAAATTATTTATGATACGAACTAAACTCTGTGAGAAAATCACGGTAAAAAAAAAATGATCTTTGTCCACGTTCTTGGAGCGCCATAATTATATTTGCGACTTAGCACTGAAAAGTTCAAAGAAAAATAAAATAATTCCCATTATTCTGAAGGGAAAGAACAAATTAAAGGATTTATAAGCCGGGTAAGAAATTTCTTGCGAATAGAGAGAAACAAATTGTAACAAGCAACTAGAATTTAGCGATAAACAATCATGCTTTCCATAACATCATTATTACATTAGTCTAATGTAACACCATGCAGAAGAGATAAGTGAAATGTCATTGATTACAATGGTCAATTATTCTGTAACAAAAATTAAACAATGATTCCTGGTAATTAAATTGTATAATAATCGATGTTCATTATCTTGTAATCTCAGTTCAATATTATTAGTATAAACCATTACTAATTATAATATACAATTGCGTTTATAAATTATCGATTTCTTGTAATCAATAACAATAGAAAACACTCTGTCATGCACATACATTTACTAAAAATACTGTATTTACAAGCACATGCAGTGTATACATAAGTTTTAAATCGGTATAAGTATAAAAAAAATTAACGAGACATGATTGCAATTTTGGTTTTCATTTAAGAATATATAATAATGAGAATTCAATATACTTGATTATTGAAACATAAGACTGACATACTCAAACTTTGTGTTAGACAGAATTACTGAGGAAAGCTATGGCCGAATAGGATATGCATGATAAAAGAGGAATGAATAATGAAATTGGATATCCATTTACATAGAACCAGGTGTACTGGGGCTGAAATACCAAGCCCTCAAACATTTAGGCCTCATAAGGCACCTCTAAAGTTTATGAAATAAAATAAAATTTTGTAATTTTAAAAAAAATTATCAGATAGTTTCAAGCGCAATGTTTTATAATCCAAATCTTTGTTTAGAATCAATTAAAATGAATAAAATATTTTTGTTGCAAAAAAATTTCAGTGTGAAAAAATGACATTTGGCCATGCTCTTTTATACCCCTTACCCAATTTCCTAATTTCATCTATTTTCTTTTTTTTCAAAACTTCCTTTTGGGGTCACTGGCATGATCATTTTTACTCTTTTATTGTTTTCGCGTTTGCTTAACGTTTGGATTGCCCCTTCCCCTTAACTATTATTAAAAGATTTTACCTCGTTGGGTTTTCTTTTAAGTGTTCTTTACAACATAATTATGTTACATCTAAAATGTATTATTTCTTAAAATGTATTTGCTCCAATCTTAGATACGATATTTTATTTTTTATTTTTCCATGCTTTGTGATTTTTTTTATTTGATTGAACTTTATTCACATCACTTTAATTTTTGTGAAATAAGATCTGGATTAGGATTTTATATGGCTCTAAAAGACGGGTAATCTGACAAAATTAATAATATTACCCCAACACAATAGCGCGTGATAATATTGGTTGACATTTTGTCCTTAAAAATATTTACCGCGCGCTCCAAAACAATGATTAATAATTATAATTGAATATTGTTTGCTTTATTCAAATATTTTTTTTTCTAAATTTGCTCACAAATGTTAAAAATTATTTTTTCTGGTAAAAGCTAAACTAGTTGAGTAGATGTATTTTAAAGAAGGGAAGTTAAATGAC
This sequence comes from Parasteatoda tepidariorum, assembly GCF_043381705.1. NCBI lineage: Eukaryota > Metazoa > Arthropoda > Arachnida > Araneae > Theridiidae > Parasteatoda > Parasteatoda tepidariorum. The sequence continues at coordinate 45,064,006 of NC_092210.1, read as the reverse complement.
TCTAGCGTTAGAAAGAACGAAAAATCATAGAATTTTTCCTAACAGGTAACAATAAATAAGAGCAGAACGTTGAAAATTATAAGTTTGAATTAGAATTAATCTGTATAAAACTTATCAGTTTCTCTTTTCTGAAGAACAAATTTATAGAAAATTGCTATATCCTGCCAATATTTTGCGCATAAATTAAAAACAAATAGTGCAAATTAGTAAAAACGTGAAGAAAACACTAACGTCAATCAAATAAGTTTGATATATTATGAATCATGTATTTAAAGTCAACTAAGTTGATTCCTTTCTTATTTGTATATAGTTTTCATAATAGTCAGAATAAATTTCTGTTCGATAATATGCTGGATAATGAATAAGCAAAAAATTTTTTCACGAAGAAAAAACTTTATTACACTTATACACAATTTAAAAAATAACATTTTGAATTTTATATTTCACCTAAGCTAATCGAGTTTAAGAGAACAGTTTTGTTGAATAAATTAAATCTTTGTTGTAGTGGCTGGGAGCAGATATGCTACTGGAAGTGCGAAAAAAGCTTTAGTAGCCGAGACATAGGACCTCAAAGGGTAAAAAAAAAGAATAAATTCTAATTATAGAAATTATTTTGAAAACTTTTTTTATTTTCTTTATTTATGCATACCTTATTTTTTTATGCTTATGAAAAATATCAAGCCATCATAACATATTAGTGTTTATAAATCGATTAATAACTAAAAACTCTTTTTTAAATTTTAAAAACAATTTCATCCAGAAATTTTATTGATCTCGGACTCTTCTAAGTTGGAAGTTTTGATATTATGAAGTAAGAGAGCTCCACTAATATGTCACGCATGTTTGTAAGAAATTTTTTGTTCTATTTTTTTTTCGCAAGGTGTATTACTCTTCCCCTCAGAGCGTTTCGAGTTTATTTTAAAGGATTAAGTTTTTTTTTCTGCTTTTCAAGAAATTAATGCATTTACATTTGTTTCTAAAATAATTAATAAAATCTTATACCATTCACTTAAGAAGTAAATATACTTAAATACCTTTTCTGAAATGAAAACTAGTAGCAAATACAAAAAAAATCACAATTCTTCTGCTTGAATAATATAAATCGTTTTTATTTTAAAGCCATTGTTTAGATTTATTAGGAGAAAACTACAATATGTAAATATTGCAGGACTAAATACATTAAATTTATAACAATGACCCCAATAAATCATAATTATAACTATTGCATATTTTTTTAAATAATCCCGCCAACACCCTTAGCAATAATATTGACATCACAGCGCTGAGAAAATAAAATTTTGTCTCAAAAATAACAAAATTATTTGTTTAATAATTAAAAACTAGTTATTATTGGATTCATTATCTACACTATCTTAACATATTCTAAAATTTGCAATTTATTGCCAGAGAAAAAATAGCCACAGAAAATCGTGGGAGGGAAAAGTAAATTAGAACAGGTCAATTTTTAGCTATGAAAACATATATCATGAATAAGATTAGCAAGTCTTCCTTTATCTTTTTCTAAGTTACGACAATTATTTTAATATTAAAACCTATTTGTAACAATAATATTCTTTTTATAATAAGTTTAAAATGGCTTTACACTCATTCAATTTCATTGTTATTTACTCCTTTATAGCCAATTGTCATGCCTAAGTGTCAGCATGAAACGCTCTCATTTCTCAGCCGACATGCAGACGGATGAGAGCAATTTCCCGATAACTTCCTGTCATCTAATATTTGTGACAGTATTCTGGAACGTATTAAAAACTATAATTTTTTGCAATTCCATAAGATCTGAGATCCATGCCCTGATTTAACTAATTGAAATGAGAGACATATGACTCACATGCACGTAGTTTTTGACTAAATAAACATCAGAGGAAAGGAACGGTTCTTTGAGATGAGCACGTGTTATTTGTTCATTTGTTGAGAGTTTTATTTTCGCTAGAGTGTTGTTTGTGTATTTGGGCGTGTAGTCCAGTTTATAATTGACAGTTAGAACTTGCAGAGGGCAATTTTTTCTGTTTTTACTGTTACAATGAAGCATCAAAATTGCTTAATAGAACTCAAAATCACAGCACTTGTGTAAAAAATGTATTTAATCAAAAAAAAAAAATTAGGTTAATAAAATATGTAAATAAAATATATGTACAAGATATGTTGTTTATCTTCTAAATGGTGTGTGCTTAAAGAACACGTTATATTTCAGATATTTCATGGATTTAAGCTTAACAGCAAAAAACCTCCTGGTCCAGGGCAGACATTTGCAAACAAGACTCCAGGTCTCAGCGATAAGTGCGCGTTTGCAACTCCTGTCGAGAAAGGATTAAGAATAACTCTTTCTGGAATACACCTATACAGTCTACAAAAGTTTTTAAAAAAACAATTGTTTAAAAATTAAGGTCCCTTAACAACTATTTATATGTTGCACATATACATCATATCAAACACAGACAAAAACTAAGAATTGTAATTGTTTATTAAAATTTCAAAACGGGTGAAACTCGCATTCAATAAAAGAGGAAGATCATTTGCCTAAAATCAATTTGGGCTTTACCTTTTAGAAGGCTCTGTTAGTATTTCCAAAATATTTTAACGAGATATTGAATCGCTTGCCTTAACCCAGGGCTAAAGAGAATAGAAGGGCTGGTTCACTCCTTTGAAGTATCTCTCGCCGCGCCGATCCTCCGACGTCACTCTAGTGACGTCACTTTGGCGCAAAGCTCGCACTTTTACTTCAAGAACGGAGCGTTTGGCCTTACTAGCTCTAACTAATATTGGATCATTTCTTTTTGCGAGATATTCTAAGACATTTGTTATTTTCTATAATGACTTTCCT
>NC_092210.1:45038112-45058818 GCF_043381705.1 Parasteatoda tepidariorum | reverse complement strand
AATTTTACTTCATAAATATCCTATATAGTAACTAAAATAACAATTTAATAGTAAAATTTGATTATTTACAATGTTAACATTCATTTTAGTAGAATGGGTAGACTCGCCCCATACGAGAGATTTGTCAGCAGTTCTATAAAAATATACAGTAACAGCGTAACTGTTAATATTTTCTAAAATCGATTTCACAGCTTTAAAGAGGGATAAATAGCGATTCCGAAACACCTATTAAAAGCCTTTTTTCTTTGATATTTACAAAAGTTTGACCACTTGAAAGTTGACAAACTGAAAAAATGGGTAGACTCGCCCCGGTTTACGGTACGTATAAAGATTACAAACTAAAAGAAGAAAAACATTTAATCCCCTTTTTTTTTTTTTTTTGGCTATGTTCTCATATTATACAAACAATTTCATCCAGAAATTTTATAAGAGAATTTGGGTCATATACTATAGCTTGAAAAACAACTGAAATTATTCAATTTTGAACACTTTTTCGTAGTAGCATTATTTACCACAGTGACGATGAAATAAAATATTTTATGCGGATGGTGTTTGATTTTTAATGATAAGTGTTAAATAATATAGGGAGTGACAGTTTTGCTAATTATCAATTTAAGTTAAAAAAAAGTAATAATCCTAAAAAAACATATTTCCTCTAACGAAGTTGAGTTTAGTCTTTTATTGTTCACAAATGTGTTTAACCTTATTACTTAAATGGGGAAAATGTTAGCATTGTTGTATAATATTGGTATCTTTAATTTTTCTAATCGTTGTTCCGAAAAGCATGTTATAGAGGGCTTTTATTTCAATTATATTTCTAGAACGAATATTTATAGTATTTAATTAACTGAATTCTATATACCAAATTTTAATCCTAAAAAAAAAAGCGATGACTTCACTATTTTTTTTTAATTTTTTATTTCAACGATTGAAAACTCCTCATGCACCACAAATTATAGCAGGAGGCTTACAGAAGTAAGTAGAAAACAAAAACAAGAAAATTAACAAATTTACATTAAAAACAAAATTCCGCAAGGCAGCAAGACTTATACTTTTAACCAGTTCTGAAACTTCTCACTATTGGACTATTAAATTTTTAACACACTTCATTACTGTAGCATTCTGAATTACTTATACAGTTTAATCAGTTTTAACTACACACTCAGAAAATTCATTGAAAATTCATTTGAAAAATAAATATACTGGGCAAATTCTGTTTGTTCGTTACATAACAGAAAAGTTACGAAAACTTTTATTGATATTATATTTGAATTTCAAAGCTTCTAAGATATGTGCACGAAGACTAAATTTTTAATAAATAGTATAATAAATAATAAAAGCAATAAAAAATTAACAATTCAGTAGATCCAACAATTCAACGAGGATAATGTAACAAAAATTTAATGTTTGTGAAAAGAAAACAATAGAATTTAATAAATAGGCGTAACGCATTAATGAGTGTAGCATTTATTATTCTGTTCTAGACATTTACATTTTATACATGGTTTTTAAAAACTGTCTATAATCCTGTTTTTCATCTTCAATTTTTTTTTATTTATTTTGTAACCGGTGTTGATCAGCCCATCCAATTCTGACTTTACGACTATCAATAATAAACTCCATAGCATTGCAATTTTGAGCGTAACCCAGAAGACAAGGGAACACCTGGCTCAGGCATTGGGACAAACTAGCTTTCTTGTTGAAGACTTTTTGATTGAACTAACCGGCATTTTCGTTAAATAAAGAGGTAAACCATGATAAACTCGCCCATGACAAGCCCGATGGTATGGGTATTCTAACCCATGATCAGTGAGAAATGATCTAACCCATGATCAGTGAACAAATTATATTTTATGTCAGTACTGTCAGAATATGTCATTTTATGTAATTATATATAATTTCATGTAACATATCATTTTATGTCAGTGCCAGGTGGAAGCAATTTTTAAAACATTTAGCAAAAGAATCACTTTTTAGTTGCTCAAAATAAAGTAGCTGAATTTATTCAAAATTTTAGTAAAATTTTTTATTCTTTCAACACGCCCACCTGAAAAAATTACGTGAAAGAATTAATGCCTCCGATTTCAAAATTCCAAGCTAAACAAAATTTTCAAATTTTGAAAATGAAATAAGTGTATCTATTATACCATGAAATATTCACGTCATGCTACCTTGTAAATAATTATCAAAACTTCCAATATTTCTCTTACGGTATGAATATTATCGCTCTGAAATTTGTTTACCAGACCAGTTTTAATGCAACCATATATCATTGATTTAATGATTTTCATTAAGTTGGCACACCCATTAAACATCGGTAAACATAAAAAGATAATTTTAGCTTAATAATCGTGCATAGATACGAGCAGTCATTATTAGCAGTTTTTTTTTTATTATTTAAAGCATCTAAAATTATAATAAATAATTATATAAGGTAAATGATGCCGTCCTGCCGTTATTCTCAAATCAGGTCGTCAGGTTAGTAACAATGCTACATCCTGATTTAAACTGTTTACATTTAACATCCTTAGTTAAAAATAAATCCTGGAGTTTGATCTTTAAATCTATCAGGCTTTAAAATATTTTCATTATTAGTTAACATAAGCCAGGACTAGTTTCCTTCAGTAAGGTCAACATAAAAACAAATTTGTTTTGTTGCTAAGCTCAGACATTCCTTTGTCTTTTGGGTTGGGATCAAATCTATTGAGATGGGATATTAAAACAAGGATTGGGAACTCAAAGACTATGTTTTCTAGTAAATTTTCCGTATTTCTTGTGTTTTGAATTCTCATGTAATTTAAAACAGATGACATTGAAAACGTGCTTTAATTCCGTTCATAATTTAAGTATAGTTATATAAGATAGCTTATTTAAATTAAAACTTTGGCACAAACATGTTCAAATTTATGTCCCTAATTTTTTATGTCCGTTCTGCAAAGGTCATGTAATAGCATTCTCGCAGAATAAGCTCAGAAATAGCTTTCACTTGCATCAGAAAAAAAATTTGAAAGAAAAGATGCTATGGCTAATTTATGCATTAAGAAATGCATTTCCTTTTCTACTTCAAATAAATTTAAGAAAAAAAATTAACCTAAACATTAAAACTAAGATTAGATGTACGACTATTTCGTTAAGATCCTACATCCAATCAATTCAACATTTTATTCAATATTAATTATTTTAAGGCTTTAATGAAATTAAAAATTTATAAAATCAAAATATAGATAAAATAAGTTTAAACTCATTAATTACTATTTATTAGTTTTAAATAAATTTTATTTCTTTAACAATTTTGAGAACATTTTAAGCAAGCAACATTTAAAAATAAACATTCAAACATTTATTTATACTAATATAACAGTTATTAAGCCAATGCAATGAAAAAAAGCACATATTTGCAGTATAATTTTATAAATTCAATTTGATTGATAAATATTAAGCACACAAAAGAGCACATTTGCAAGTAAATTCCGATCAAGGCACAGCAAGAGTCACATTTTATCATTCTCAAGTATACACCATTTAAGTAACAAGCATACGTCACATGCAAAAACTCTCAATTTCGGATAAATTGGGACAACCAGTTTTATAGTTTGTCTACGGAAAGAACTCCCCCTACCACAAAGTCTGAGGCCGTCTGCTGCTATGGAAACAAGAATAGCACATTTCAGGGAGGGTAGCTTCTCTTCACTCTAGGGATAACACAATAGACCGAAGATAGCATAATATTGTTAATAAGACCCTCTCTCTCGCCGACCCCTGTCCGACCCAAAGCCTGTCCTAAACAATGACCCCACACTCCAACTTGAAATAATTATATTTCGTTACCATAGTCACCGCCACGGGGCCAGACTAATGGCTTGGGAAGTTCTTCTTTGGACAAACTATAGGCTGGTTTGTGTCTTTACTGTCTTATTGAAAAAATATCTTCATGTGATAAAACCGTTAGGGTAAATTCTTATCTTCATAATTGAATATTGAATTAAATATTTTGCCTGTTGTGTGTTACCTAAACTATCTTTATCTTGAAATTTTTTTGGTGATAGTGGTATTTGAGCAGTAACAGAGCAGGAAGGGAAAAAAAATATTTTTCGTGTGAAATTTTCACTCACTTTTATTTGAAAAGAATACACATATGTCAAGATGTATGTTTTAAAAATTTTTTAAGTTTCGAGGTTTAATCAATTTATTGTTTTCATCTCTTTCACAAATTAAAAAGTTGTTGAACACGACAGCAAGTGAATTTTCCTAAAAAATGTGTCCACTTTTGAAGCATAATATTGTTAATAAGAAGCGTTTAAAATTGTGGAATAAATTTTTTCAGAGGCTTCATTTTTAAATATAAAAATCAATTTTTCTTTATTTAGGAAAGAAATTGAGGTCATTATTTAAATCTGTATTTTTCAAATGAAAAAAAGAATGAAAAGAGCATGGAAGCTGATACATTTTTGTTCATGCTAAGCCGTAATTGATTAACTTATTTAGAAAGCACAATAAAAAGTAAGTAGCATTCTCTTTTCTTTTTTTTTTTGTAGCAGATTTCAACCTGCAATTTGAATTTTTTTCAGTTATGTCAGTATCACGTGGTATTTGAATGAAGAGTTTAGGAGAATTGCAAGATGCGGATATATAGCCCAAAACTGAGAGGGAACAGCCAATTCAAAGAAGCGAAATTGAATGGCAAACTGAAAGGGAACCGATGAAACATCACTGGTAGAAATATTATTGGGAATGGCATAGCAGAGTAAGCCTTGACTGAATTCCTTTCGAAATAAGTTGTTTCCTAATATTATATAATATTATATGTTCTCTTCATTTTTAGATTTAATAAAATAATAATTTTGGATTTTCTTACTTGTATTTGAGTGACAGTAAAAAATTCTCCGTTTTATCTTTATAGTTTAAAAATATCAATTCTATATTTTCAAGCTTGAAATTCTGAATGTTATAGATTGATGAAAAGAATTATTAATTGAACTCGCTACTGGGATTGAAAAAGTCGTTCCAAATTATACAGACTTTAATGCAAAACCTATACAAGCTCTACAAAAATTAGATATAATAAAATAATAAAAATAAATATAAAAATAAAAAGAAATATAAAATTCAAAAGATTTTTTGGAGAGATTTGTTTATAACATACGCCAAATGAAATTCTTTTTTGATTTATAAATAGGTTAAACAAATTCTAATTTTCGTACAGCATTTAACTTATTTGAAGCCGATGCAACTATGCATATTTTTGTATTTGGGAATCTTACTCATTAAAATGTGCAGTAAACCAACATAGATCAAATCGGATACATTTTTCGAGTAATGAAATATTCTCCAAACCTTAACACATAGAAATTCATTTTTTAATTAATCTTAAAAATTAATTAATTTTTATTGAACAATATTTACATGTTTAAATACATCATATTTTATGCAGGGTGACTACTGCGTGGAAAAATTGAAAAAAAGATTTAAATTCACTTTAATTTGAGTGTCGTGGGGTTATATAATAAAATGGATGAGACTTAATTCAATTGAATTTACTGAATATAAATTTGACATGAAAAATTAAAATATTAATGAAAGGAGAAAGTTACAAAGGCTTAAAATGTACGACGTGTCACCCCTTTTCTGTATGGCTATTCTTCTCACACGCTAAATAACCACCCCTTACCTCCCTAACAAATATAAATTAAATAAAATGAGCCCATCTTTTTTTAAAACACCCTGTACATTTTAGTTGATAGGAAACATAGAAAACATTATCTTTTTTCTGTAAATCTTTCTCTACCAATTTTTAAATTTTATCTGTTAAGCCTATTTTCATGTATCTAATTACAATATAACATATTTTATGCACGCATAAAAAAAAAAAATAAACAAAAAACACCCTACACACTAATATACGGAAAACTCATGCCTTTAAATTACAAACACCAACTATTATTGTAATTTGATAACAATAATATGTTTAAATTGAATAATAGTTGGCAAAGTATTGATTTACTTTATACATGCCTTACGTGGAAAGTTAAAACATCGGCAAAAAGAAAATCGAATTTTTTCAAAAAATATAATTATAAAATAACGAAAGAACATTTGTAAGAATAATTACAATTATATGTGAGCAAAGTATTTAGAACTATCTTCCATTTGATCGTATATATTAGTATAGATAGATAAGTATAGATTTCCTATTATTGATCGAGTCGACTTCAGATTGCATCTCAAACAAAAAGTAGATTTTAAAAATAACTCTTTTCCATCTATTTCTTTTGGATTTCTGTTACAAATCAGACGATTAAACATGAGGTCAATACGAGTACTTCATTACGTATCTTTTTTTAAAAAAAATCGTTCAAAATAATCAACAATTTCGTGTTGTCGAACATTAATTATTCTTGACTAGACAATATTCTATTTTTAAATATGCACACATTAGAATGTTCGAAATTTGACAACATGTTATTGAACAATACAAGAAAAAAAATTCAAATAAATCAAACAGAAATTTTTTTTTTCTTTTGCTTTTTCGTCGGCAAGTTTTCTCCTTTTTGGATAAAATATTATTTAACTTTGCTATTCATATTCAAAAAAAATATTAATATTTATCTGTAATATATAAATACTGGGACAAATTTTCAGACACTGACAAAAAAAGCATGGTCAAAACTACCTGAATACGTCCAAATTTACCACGTTTCAGTATCCATGGTGACATAAAAAAGCTCGGTAATTCTTACCGAAACGCTTTGGTAATGATTTTGGTAAAATTAACAGTTAACTATGGTGTTAAAATATGTGATAAAATTTGATAAAATGAGCCTATTTGAAAGTGGTAAAATTTGTTAATTTTATCTTGATATTTTAGAGCATGGCATAAAAACCATTTATTTGGCTAAAATTATTTTTCAGTTCTGTATTTCTGCATATCTCTATGTAAACCTGTGGTAAAAAGAACTATAATTTTGAAAACCAGAATTTTCGGCAAACTGTTACCATATAAACGGAGAAATGGCCAAATGAAGTTAAAACACCAGATATATTGACTTTATTAACCAGGATTGTGAATTTTTTTTACCAGAAATTTCATTACCATACAAAACGGTAATTTTCCGGAATTTTTCCTCCCACTAGATTAAGGTGGTAAAATATTAAAACCATTTCCTTTTTTATTTCAGCTCTAGAATTAACAATAATAAACGAAAATAGTAAAACCGATGGAAAAAAAATCTGAGCAAAGTACTTTTTAAAACTATCAGTTAAATATTTTTAAAAAATGAAATTCTTAACGGCGTTTTTAAAATTTAAGACATTTTTTAAAAATTAAGAGTTTATGTAAATATGCTTTTTATCAGCATTTTTATTAAGCTTAAAATTTGTATTGAATAGTAAATCTGAGGCGTATTTTTTGTTAATATTTTTGTTACATTTTAATGCGCCAAATATATTAAAAAATAACATTTTGTTACTCAACAATTATGATGCATATATGAGAACTCTCACACAAAAAATTACTAGTTCAGAACCAGTTTTGAATAGAATAAAATTTACAAAAAATAATAAAAAAGGAAAAGTTAATTTATTGTTCGCAATAACTAAAATATTATAAATATTACTAAGACCATTTAAATGTTTTCTTTTTGCAAAACTTTTTATTTTTCATTAAAATTAGTATATCAAAACACATTTCAAACCTGTAAGTTAGTTATTTAAAACTCTTTATTAAATTAAATTTACGATATTAACATAAATATGAGAATTCAGAAAAGTGTTTTGAAGAATTGAGAAATTATAACAAAAATAAATAAATGAATTTTATTTATCATATTTTTAGAGCATTCACTAAAAGCTCTAATATTGTAAAAAAAGAAAAAAGATTTAGAATTTTGAGTGCAATATGTGCAATAATATTAAGTGTTGATAATAGTTAGAAAATATACGAATTGCCTAAAATATAATTAGTATCACGCTCTTTTATAAAAAAAAAATAAACGATATAGAAATACTGTGTCACCTCAATTGATTATTAAATATAGACATATTTCGCACTATTTAATGAATATAATAAATAGGCATACGACCCCTAAACTATTCACCATAAAAATTTGACAATGTAAACTTGTTAGCTGAGTTTCTTTTTCATAAAGTACCCAAAACGTTTGAAACAATTAATTGTACGAAGATCAAGAATCAGAACTGGGAATTAGGCTATTTGCCTGAACTATGTATATAATTTGTGAATGGTCCCTAAATTTGAACTATCATTTTTTACGGTTTTTACTAAATTAATTGGCTTTTTTATTAATTAAAATAAAAAGATGTTGAATCAAATATTCAAATCTTTCGATTCTTCAATTTAATTTAAGATCTTTGCAAAAATCAGAAATATGAGAACAAAAAGCTGAAAATCAGGACAGATATGAAAAAAATATTTTTTTATCAGAAATATAAGGACAACCAGGAACTTTGCACAATCATGAGATTCGCAAATAATCGTCACCCCCCCCCGAAAAAAAAAAATCATATTTTCTTATTTTAAGAATCATATTCATTTTAAAAAGTATAAGTATATTCGTTTTAAAAACTATACTATTTTATGTCAAAACATTCTCTTGAATAAATGGATTAGTTTAATATTATTATTAAAAATAGAAAATTATTAGCTGTGTATTAAAACTTCGTTCAAACAAAATTAGATAGTATTAAAAGCAGGGCTATGGAATCAAAGATGGATCGAAGCCGGTAAGATTACTGTTACTTAAGAGTTAAAGGATAGGTTAAAGGTTAAAGGATGTTACATAGGTTAAAGGACGTTTCTAGATAAATATTTATAATTTAGATAACAAAAATAGTACTCAAATGAATATTGGCAATTATTAAATTATCATTTTAATAAAATTTATATAGTTTTTATTTAAATGTTTAGAGTTGGTTAATTTCAAAATAGTGTAATAAATTTACAACTCCAGATTCATTAGACAATGTTCATAGGTCAAAATTTGCGAAGTAATTTCGGGTGTTTAAAAATGAGCAAAACATTAAGATCTGTATAAAAAATCCCTCACAGACTAAATGGCTATCGTTCAAACTAATATCTAAGCAATAACAAATCAATATCAATATGAAACATAAAAATCAATACCAAACTTTAACAGTATGATGCATTCAAGGTAACAAAATAAAAGGGAGTTATAAACTAAATTTGATGAGGAAAAGGAAGTGGCTTTAGATGGACCCGGGTTTATTAAAAATAAATAAATCAATAAATAAATAAAATAAAAAATTGAGAGAGGCCTTAAAGTTCAAATAAAGTTGACATTAGCGTATAGAATTAAGGGAAACTATAATTCAGTATTAAAGAAATAATGACATATCCAACAAAGACATTTTATTCAAAAATAAAAAAAAATTTCATTAGTAAAAATCAGCTTTTTCCCCCCATTTCTTTTTTTACGTAAACGTTAATATTTCGATAGACTATCATTCAGGAAATATGTTTTTTAATGTTGTAGTAGTTATATAACAGAGTCACAAAAATAATGAAAACATTGTATAATGTTTATTGTATTAATTATAAATAATTAAGAATTTTCGAGAGTAGACGAAACCAAAAAATGAATAATCAATAATAATTAGCAATTGATAATAATTGTATGCGTTGATTCTTTATTTGTGGATTGGATTAGTATTTTTTGTAAAAAAAGATATATTTTCCTTCCTGGGCAGATAATAGATATGAATTTTTTAAGAATAAATGTTATAACATGACATTGCCGCAAAGTTCAATGTAATTTCTAACATTCTTCAGCGAAAGAGAAACAATTTTTAAATTGCATACGCTTTATGTTAATATGTGAATGTTTTCGACATAAAAGAACAAAATAAAAGTCAACAAAAAATGTAATTCTATCTAAAAACATCTTTTTGAAATTTCGTCGAACAAAAAAAAAAAAAAGAAAGAAAACACGCGTTCAATGGATAAAATAGTACACAAAGAAATGACTTTCACTTTTCGTCTTCCACAGAGCATCAACATAAAAAGAAAATGATCGGTTTGACGTCATGAGAGAAATTTACGTCAGAGTGACGTCAGAAGACAAGATGGTTGTCCTGGGAAAGCATGCGCACCGCGATCCCAGTCTTAAATCTTTTTATGACGTCATTACACTTATCCTTTCAATGATACACATGTACCTTTACAAACAAACTAAAGTACAATACTTTCACTTTCGTCAAAAAAAATTTGCTTTCTCTTAGCCGAATCGCCCTTACTAAATAATATTCTAATAGAGAATAAGCTTGATATTGAAGCAACAGCAGTCGTAGTGTAAGCTGTCATCTTTTTCGGATTCAGGAAGAGAATTTTCGCTATTTATAATTCATCGTGTAGGCAAGTTAGGTCACTTGATGAAAACTACTTGGAAGAAAAATCAAACATTCGGTTGAGGTTTCTTTAGTTTTTTTATTGTTATTGATATTGTTCGCTTAAGAATTTTTAAAATAAAATTAGAAAAGATGCATAAATTTTGGGAAAAATTAATTTTATCTTATTTAAAATATATTTGAAAAACATTAATGCAGAAAATAACTTATAAGATAATAACCTGGAAAAAGCATTTATTGAAAATATTTATTACATCAAATAGTTTTTCTATACTATAAAAATTACGCTGTTAATAAAACGTATAGGAAAGTTATGATATATGACTTACAAGATGTTTCGTTATAAACGATATTAAGATGTAGTTTTAGAATTTTTGCTAAAAATAACAAAAATTCTAATTAAAAATTCTAATTTTGTTAAAAATGACAAAAATTCCGTGCACAATAAGGGTTGAAAAGCGGATAGAGCAGAAAATCTGATTCATTTTGATCTATTTGAATAGAAAATCAAATTATACTCCATGTGACGCAGTGTTCGTCAATTTACATATCGATTCGATACAATTCGATTTTCGTTATTTTTGAACAAAGATGGAAATAACTGAAACTTTAGAAGAGAATGGAAGAATGACACATGATGTAACTCTGTTTTAATTCTAAGAAGTGAACTAACAACAGTTATAACTTCTTGTCAACATAAATATTTTAAACTCTAATTAACAACAATAAAAGTTCTTGAAAATTATTTCGAAAATGAAGATGTGACAGTCCGTACCACATTCGACTGAAATGTGTTCATTTAGAAACCATTAATAGGTTTCTAAATTGTAGAAAAAGTGCTCAATTCTATTTTAGATCCACTCTTGAAATTGTAAAAGATTTTAAGAAAATTTCAACGCAAAATGCAAAGCAAAATTATAGAATTTATTCAGTAAAATAAACTTAAGTACTTACTAAAACTTATTTCTTGAACGGATGAATTGTCTGCACATTAGAACATTTTATTAATTTATTAAAATAGTTTTAATAAATTTATAATAATTAATATAATTTATATAAATTATATAATTATTCTATAGCGCAGGTTTTTCCAGAGCGAATATCAGCGATTGAAGCAAACGATTTCGTTAAAGAAAAACATAGAATGCAAAGCGAAATTATGGAATTTATTCAGTAAAATAAACTTAAGTACTTACTAAAACTTATTTCTTGGAAGGATGAATTGTCTGCACATTAGAGCATTTTATTAATTTATTAAAATAGTTTTAATAAATTTATAATAATTACTATAATTTATATAAATTTTTATAAATTATCTAATTATTCTATAACGCAGGTTTTTCCAGAGCGAATATCAGCGATTGAACCAAACGATTTCGTTAAAGGAAAACTCCGCTATACTTGCTACTTCCATCTCGACGAATCGTAAGACCATAGGGTTTATAAAGGTACTAAGATAGTTAAACCTAAATGCTTTGCAACTAATGAGGCTCATTTCTGGTATAGTCAAGTACAACAGCTTGAAGAGAATCAATTGCGATCAGCTTTATACCGAAACAGGGTTTATAAATGTTAAACAGAAACGAATCACAAGTAGAACAAGTCTCTCCACTCCCTCCCAAATAAGAGAAAAAAATTTAAATGAAAAATTTGAAGAAAAAAACATGTTTCCCGAAGAACTACTGGATTGCATTCTATTGTTTGATGACATAAGAGTCGGATGCGGCTACACAGCTTCAAGCTGCTGAAAAAAAACTTAATATGTACTCAAACCTGAGTAAAAAAAAAAAGAAAAAATTAAGATATTTAAAACTATATCTGACTTATAAAAAAGGGCAATCAGGAAAACTAAAAAAGAAATGTGTAACGGAATGTTTAGAAGTGGAAGAACCTTCAAATTTTTAGATACGATACAATTATCTGATGGTTATGTAATCGATTTGCTTACATTTTTCATAAATAAAAAATGAGCTTTAAAAGTAAATTTTTTATGAAACTTACACCAAAAATTTAATTGTTTTAAAGTTTATTTTAATAAACTTGAATAAAAAATATAACTAGTTTTGTTAAACGCCAAATATTATAAACTTTAAAATGCGACACAAATCGATTTTGTTTTTCTAACAAAAAGTAAGCGTACTGTTAATTCAAAGCACGATATTAAGTTTTACAATGTAATAATGGACCTAATACCGGACAAAATATGTTTTTGAAAATTCTGTAGATGTTTTACTTTTAGAATATTCAAACATTGTATAAACCGGTCATGATCGAAGAGTAATATAAAGGATCAGGAATTTTTTTTTATAACTGCAATTCCAACTTCGTGAATTGTACTTTTTTAACTATTTATTTTCATATTTGAAATTAATTTTTTTAAATTTAAAACAAATGTTATTAATTCTTTAATGTTATTAATTCTATGCAAAATAATTATATATTTATCTCAATAAGAACGTGGTGTAAAACTATTTCCTTTTCTTTACTTTAAGTGATGCAACTAGGAAAGCAATAAAAAAAAATAGAAATTCATGCTGTTAGGAATATTCAGAAAAGTGAAAAATATAATTTAGATCTTAGGCAATAAAATTTTTTTGAAAATAATATTTACAAATTGCAGTTTATTGCCAGATTTTTTTAAAAAGAAAACTAGCAAAAAATAATTAAGACAAATGAAAGTATTCAAAACCAATTAAAAATTGCGCATTTTAAAAAATTAAGATTGGTTTTTCATAAAATTAAAAACTGGATTTTTTTAAAAAATTTATATATATTTTTAAGCTATTTATGGAGAAACGTATTTTTTCTGTACATTTAATAAATACTACAATGATCAATAAAAATTAAAAGAATAATATTTTCGTTGACAAAAAAATAACTAATGCAATGATATTTGATAATTGCGTAGGAGTAATAATATTTAATAGTTGTAAAAATATTTTAATAAATAAAATCTTACAGTTTATTGAAATAAGTATTTCATTGGCATTTTGTTTCTCCAAAATTTATTTTTAAAAACTTTAACTTAAGACTAAATCTATTAAAACTACCGATTTCAAAATATGGCCATATTAAAACTACCGATTTCAAAATATGACCAATCTTCTTTAATAAATAATTTTTCTCATTGCTCTAAAAATTTGATGAAGATAATATTTTTATTTGTATAAAAATATCTTTTTTTTTAAAAAAAAAAAGAAACTCATTCAAATAAATTAGGTTCTTCATCTGCAAATACTTGAATTTACCAAAATTCTGCTTACAAACTGATTTACATTATAAATATTCCTTGTAAAGTATTGTAAATACTCTGAAATCAAAATATTTTGTTTACGGTACGATTTGTACTATACGCTAATGCTCAATAACAATAATTAGGATAATAACAATAATTAGGATAATAACAATAATTACGAAATTGATTCCCATTTAGATTCAAATAATTGGATTTTACTAAAAACTTTAAAAACTAATATTTATTTTGTAACAACCAAAACAAATGCCATAAATCGTCATGATAAAACATGATGCTGTGAAAACAACAACAGAACAATATAGCAAAATTAGAATAAAATGCTTAAATCTACCATGATAAATAGTAAACAAAGCAAACTACTAAAATTTTTAAATTGAAAATGACGATTTATCAGAAGAAAAAAATTGGCAAAGTGGTATAAGTTAAATAGCTAACATATAAAAATCATTATCACACAAAAGAATAAGTTATTTACCTGTTTTTTTACGCCGGAATTTAGTTTCTTGATCGTTTTAGCTAGAAGAATTTTACTCATAGTTCTAGGTGCTATGGGCATTCTGGGAAATGTATTTGCTAATCACACTTTTTTTTGCTCCACAAATGGAATTTCAAATATTGATGTTGACTAAAGTTCTAATTTGCAAGTTCAATATCTGTCAAACTATTCGTGTTCAATCCAGATGTTCTAAAAATAGCTATTAAAATGCAGAAGTAATAACGCGCTAATTATAAATTCTCTTTCAAAATATTCTTCCAGTTCAATTATTTATTGTTCACAAATGTCTACTAAAACACAGATTGAGTAGTATATCTGTTAAAGTGCTATCTCATTTAAGTTATCAATAGGCAGCTATTTTAAAATAGTTCCAAGAACTAAAAAATCATCCAGAAAAAAACTATTGCTTATTACACTGAACGGTAAAACAACACACTGATGCAATTCTAAGTGTTATCGTGTGCTGTGTCACTTTTAAAAATTTAATAAATTTAGCTAAGAGGTTTTAATTGAAGTAAAATCTCTAATTTTACACAATTTTGTCGTTTCTTGTAAAATAAACTAATTCTCTTAGTTTTGTTACAAGGTTTTCTGAGACAATTATGAACTTCGAAAAGGACGGTTTTGTCGTTTTGAGCATCTGTTGTTCAACTGGAGATCTCCTTTTTAGAAAAAGCTTTTCGACGTCCAAATTACAATAAATCAATCGATTAAATAAGTGCACTATGTTCGTTATCTACTTGGAATGAATATAGATTTTGCAAAAGATAAAAATACTTTTCTTTTCGAACTAGTTATTTTCAATAGTCCTTAAAAATAAAAGTTATCGGGAATCTTCTATCTTAAACTTCCTGCAAAATTCTACAAAATATCTTCCTTTTATGATTAGCACTTTGGGCTCTTTCAAAATTAATTCTGAATCAGAATTAAAAATAACAATTGGACTAGAAATAACTTCAAATGAAGAACTTTTCCTTTTTAGTTAGCACTTAGGGTAAGTGAATTTTTCAATTCAAAAAATACTTCATCAGACCTATTTTTCTAGAACTTTTGTTGTGCGTATGTTAAGCTTCTACAAGTAGAAACATAAAAATTAAGTATCTATCATAAAATATTTGTCAACATGTGCACTGTAAGCACAATGATTCGTTATAAAATACAATTATTCACTTTGTATAAAGCTAATCAGTTAAGCCACTGGTGATAATAGTTTCTAGCATAGATGGTAGAACTCGCTAAGAAGCAAATCAAACTAAAATTCGGAAAGACGTAATCAATTCAAGATAAAAACTGATTAAATCAGATTTTTTAAAAAATCAAGCAATTTTTTTTCTTTAGTTTACGATTTTCAAAAACATTAAAGCGACAGATGCTTTGCTCGAAATCTGGAATATGAGGTATAACAACGTTGTGCATTGCTTGATGTAAAACACCATTCGAACATATGATAATGATAAACTTAATTTTGATTTACATTATTACAGTTGGACCCAATTAGTTTGAGCAATCTTTCTCAACAGCCTACCCTTTTTATTAATATTTCTTTTTCCTTCAGGAATAAAATTACTCTCCGCTATTCTTCCAAATAAATCGTTTTCTTTTTAAAAAAAATTCTACAGCCATGTAAATTTTAGGTTCGAATACAAACCGACTATGCAAAGTTTTCCAACACGCTACAACATAATCTTCAAAAACGCTTAAAACTCCGCTTAAAAACAACACAAACGGGAGACTTTTCGAATTCCGGATCAAGCTGGCAGTAGGTTGTTTCTCTGCCTCCAGTATTTTACTTTTCCTGTTTCCACCTCAACAAAACATGGCCGCGGTCTTGTGACTGTAGCGATGACGTCAATTGGGCGAAGGCGAATCAGAAAAGAGCTCAGTACTTGCTGCAGTTAAAGGAGTGACGGCTTTCGTCTGACGAGCAGCTGAAGGAGAAGATTAAGGGTCAAATCTGACCAAAATGTTTTAATTCTATTCGGTTCTACAGGATAACTGATTTCATTCAAATGTAAAAAGAATAATCAATGGACGTGAGTTTGCCAAAGTTTTGAATTCAATGAAAATTTGTACATATGAAGAGCATAGGAGGAAAGAGAGAAAAAAGAGCAACTTCCTCTTGTAAATTCACGATTAATGATTTACTATTTTTTTTACACTAATGTTTATAGGTTTTAGGATAGATTTCAAAGAGTAACAATAGTAAAAATTATGCTTAATAGTAGAAAAAACAAAATGTGCAAAATAAAATACGGACCATTCTGAATAACTTCTGATCCAATGTTTGGAATTTCATGTTCTAAGACTCAATTTTAATAGGTCGAGGAGGTGACCTCAAATAGGCTCGTTAATTAGAGCAGACGATATTTTATATTACAAATCAGACAGGGAAAAACGTACTTTCTGTGAATAAACATGCCGTTTTTTTTTGACGAATTCGAATTTCTGACCCCCAAAATATAACAGATAACCGCAATCTGGAAAATATGGTTCCAATAATTAGGACAAAAGAGAGGATACAAAAGTTACGCATTTCGCCATATTTCTTAAGAAACTTCTTCGATATTTCTTAAGAAACTTCTCTCTTAAACTTCTTAAGAGACATAAAAAAATTTTTTGTCAACAATTATAAAATTTGTTTATTTAAAGATATCCTTGGGTATACATTCAAAAAATAGCTTTTTGTAAATATTCATTAGTTTTTATTATTTTATTTCATAATAGTCGAAAAATTTTTGAATAGTAAGGTGTACAGTTTCTTACATCATTTTAAGGAATGTAATTTTAAATAGCAAAATGCGAAATTTGAGCAAGATTGGTCAACAACTTCTTGAGAAATCAAATTTTGAAAAAGTCGTATTTTTAAAATTGTAATTTCGTGTAAAATGATTTTTTTAATGGTGATAAAATTTCACTTTTGTAAGTAAAGAGTAAGTGGTGAGAAGGTATTGCACATAGCTTCTAACATGGCCTTAAAAAAATTCATTTCAAAACAACAATAACTTAATTTGCGATTTTTAACAATAATTTATTCTTCACGTCACGTAAATTACTATTACGTGGATCAAAATTATTCACAGACAGATAAAAAAAACACACTAAAATAAAATGCTTAAATTTAGTCAAAATTTTTAATTCATTTGACGACGTCATCACATTTTATCAGCAATGTAATCATATGTAGAGATCAGTTTTTTATTTTATATGAATAGAATTGAGCCTGCTTTGTGACTTTTAATGAAGAAAATCATTTTTTTTTTAAACAGCAGGCCCAACTTTGAATTTATGGCTACCAATGTTCAACTCCGTAGCCTTGTAATTTTGAACCTAATCTAGGAGACAAGGGAACTCCTGGATCAAGTGTTGGGTGAAATTTGCCTTTGCGGAAGACTTTTTAATGAAACTAACCCACATTTGCATTACATGAATAGTAAAACCACGAAAACCTTCCATAATTAGGGTGACAGCAAGAGGACACAAGCCTTGATCCGTCTACCACTGAGTATATTTCTCGTCAGCACTGGGGTCGGTGCAAGCCGGATGCGGAATTCGTATCGTCTGGGATTTGAACCCGGTTCGCCTCATTGGAAGGCGAACGCTTTATAGCGTTTAGCCTGACGAACGAGGCATTTTCTTTTCTTCTAGCAAAGATGCACCAAACACTAAAAAAATCCATTATTATTATAAGCCGGGTGCAGTAAGAGGTAGAATCAATACCAATAATATCTCTAACGAGGCAAAAAGAGTAAAAATAAGCCAAAATTCAAAGGTTAAAAACATTTGTAGAGTAACATATCACTTTGTTTAAAAAAAATATTTTGTCGTTAATTTACGTCGCACTGGAGCTGCACAATGGGCTAATGGTCTGGGAAACATCCCTGAGGATGATCCGAAGACATGCCATCACAATTTTAATCCTCTGCAGATGGGGTGTTTAAATTTCGGTAGCTCGACGACCTGCACGTGAAGTCGAGCACTTTACGGTAGAACAGTTCAACGAGGATCAATACCGCACACCCTCCGTCCCCACGCAGATTGATCCAAGTGGTCACCCACCCGCACACTGACTGCAGCCATTGATGCTTGACTTCGGCGATCTGCTGGGAGCCGTGTCTAAACGATCAGTCCCCTGCGGGACTTAAAATAATAATAAATTTTCTTCTAAAGTGAAATATAAATAAAAGTCCTACAGCAAATGCAGTACGTTGGACAAATATGACCAACCTTGTCTTTTTCTCGTAAAAAAAATATTTTGCCGATTTTTTTTTAAAATTATTATTGCATAGCTATATTGCATAGCTATATGCATGGTACATTCATCACAAAGTGCGACCTTTATCAAATTAAGAAACACTAGTAGATAGCACTAGTTCATGAGAAAAATCACAAATACATCGAAAGGCTTTCGAACGCATTACCTCCACGCTTCTGAGTGTTTGGGGAAATGGCGACCATGGTCGCTCATGTTTAGCTAATTAAAGTTCGATTTCATCATGGCGTTCATTAGATTTCACCAAGCGTAATAGCACATTGCTTCCGTCTTTCAGTTATTGCCAAGTAAAATCAAGATATTTTTCTTTTTTCTTGTGATATCATTTTGACGTAGAAAAGTTGTTCTTCTTTGTTGCAAGTCATTTTTATTAATAAGGATAAAAAAATTGCATTTTTTGTTTACTTCGTTAACATAATATTTTATAAATATTTAGCGCCGAAACAAAATTTTAAATTTAAACAAGAATTCATGATATCGGATATTTCACAATACCGTTTTCTAACTCTCACTTAGGAAGGAATTAGAGGGTCAGATTTTCACTTTAACATTCATTTTTTCTTTATAAAGTATATCCAACTTCAATGAAACAGTTTTATGTAAGATATTAGTGAGCTATGAGATTTTTCAGTTACTTTTACACATGAGCCTATGTCGAACCTATCCAAGAATCGAATGATATTGAGCTTCCGCCTATAACTTTTGGCGTCGAGCATTAGCCCGCTCACATCACTTCTGCGCTTCCTAATGCGAACGTATGGGAATATGGAGGGAATCTAACCCGCTACCTCGAAGCTAAAAAGTTATTGGCGGAAGCTCAATATCACTTGACAGTTATAAAGAGGTCATCAAAAGGTCGCTTTTTTAGATAAATAATTCATGTGGATTAAGGATTTGGGAAGGATGAATAAATGTGTGCAAAAAAATTTTATTAAATAATTCCAAAAATATAAAAAAAATATGCAACATATAAATGCAATATTTGGCTACGAGATTTTTTTTAAAAGGTGAAGACATTAACTATACTATCATTGTTAACAATGAGTGGTTAATTTGTATAAATTCTTTATAATGACAAAACTAGAACATTTTTAAAACCGTGTGCATATGACAGACTATTTTTAAAAAGGGCAAACAACAAATTAAAATCACTCTACTATAGTATATTGAAAATAAATTTTATCGCAAAAAAATAATAAAATATTCTATTAGTTTCTATAGTACAGTAAGTTTTTATAAAGTTTCTGGTATAAATTTACTAATGGAGCAATTAACAACTCAAAATAGTTTGCAATCAACAGATAGAAAATTTTTATAGTACTGTCTCTTGAAAAAAAATATCATTATTCATAAGTAAATATTCCCTCATTCCTAAAATCTAATAAGAATTTGGGATACAATTTAAGATTTCCGTATTTAAGTAATTTTAAAATAAGGTTTCAATAATTTCTGAAAGACAAAATATTGAATATACCTCTTAATATTTTTGCTCAAAAGTAATATAGTAAATTATACTTCAATTCACCATATAAAAATTCTATGATATGAAAATTCTATATATTGATTGGTATCGATCTTTTTAAAATCGATCGTTTACAGATTGTAAAAAACAAACCAGTACTCATGTAACTACAAAACTCCACTCTAGGAGATTTTTTATTGCATTTGGTGAAAATAATAAATCTGCATATGGTCCCTAAGTTCATCATCATAAATTATATAATTTAAAATTTTCAATTTATGATATCAATTAATTTTCATAAAATGACTGAATTCTCAAAAAGTGTAAAACAATGAATCCTGCTGGTACAGCTAATGCCTTAAACATACATACATATATGCATGTATATATATATATATATATATATTAAAGTTCCAGGCAAATTTATAAAAAATTATTCTATATTTACAATATTTTCCCTATGTTAGAAGCACAATGAACATGAAAAGAATAAAATTTATATGTGTGAATAAAATTATGAGTGAATAATTAAGTGTGAGAAAATGTTTAGTTTTGAATAATAAATTAAGAAAAAGATTTAGATAATAAAATAACATAAAAAGATTAAAGCTTTTTATGTTGCAGCCCACTTTCCTGAAACATTTGTATAACCATCTAAAAATGTATAAAAAATTATTCTCTATTTACAATACTTTCCCTATGTTAGAAGCACAATTAACATGAAAAGAATACAATTTATAATCTTAATATACAAGCAATATATAATTTTTTTTTATTTCCAATGGCCAAGGTTACAAAAGACCACTCACCACAATGGAGGAACAACAAAATAAACAAACACA
>NC_092210.1:45007497-45036885 GCF_043381705.1 Parasteatoda tepidariorum | reverse complement strand
TATATATATCAATCTCTCTCTATATATATGTTGAGGTTTGTTCTTAAAGATATATAAATATTTTTAAATTGTTATAAACATACAAATAATACTTCACCCTTTAAGTTTAAAAATTCATATGTAATATAAGATTTATTTGCCCATTTATGTAATTTGTGCATGGAAATAAGTAAGGGTAAAATAGACAAACTTTATTTGTTTTAAATGTGCAGAATTTATTTAAACATTGTTATTGAAACTAAAATCTGATTGCATATTCATGGCAGATTTTTTTTCTTTCCCCAATCGGATTATGTATCTTAGAAGCGGTCAGGATTTTCGATAATGGAGTTATGTGGCGCCATCTCTGGCCATTCTCATAAACTGGTTGCAAATTATTCCTCCGAGTTTAATATAAAATAGTTAAGAGTGTATTACTTTTGATCCGATTTTGCATGGATAAAATAACACCATTTCTAAAAGTCCCAAGCTTGATCTTTCAAATTGGGCCAACAGTTTTGCCATGTAAATCCTTTGCAATCATTTTCTGCTAAAAGAAAGATTGTTTACATAGAGTTAGCATTTTCCATATTTTTGTCCAACCTCTCTATGTTAACCATAATAAATTTATAATTTAGGTCTGAAGTTGAATTTAATAGATATGAATTCGAAGCATGATGTTTTTTTTTTTTTTTTTTTTTTTTTTTTTAATATAAAGTGGCTGAAAAAAAAATTAACATCCTTTCGATATAAAAAATATGAACTATCACTTTTTTAATGTATGTGTTTTGTTTTTTAAATTTGTATGTGGGTGTGTATGTTTGTGTGTGTGTTCGTGCGTGTGTTCGTGCGTGTGTCCGTGTGTCACTTCCTGTGGTGTCTGGGTAAAGTTAAAACTTATGTTAGAAATTAAAAATTTAAATTTACACCCTTTTTTTTCACATAAAATAAGTTTTAGCTTATAAATATTGATCACAAATAATTATAAAACTGTATCAATAAGTGTTAAAATAATAGCTTTCTAAATTTAGAGTATTCTAAATATTAAATTCAATAATACGACATTATTGTCATAATATATAATGCCATGAATAAAAAAAATTTATACAGTCAGTATTGCATTCAAACAGTAAGTAGAGATTTAAAAATGCAGAAAAGGCCTTTAACTATAATCTGCATTTTTTTCAATTATCACTCTTTGCTATTGATAAATGGTAAAATGCTAATTGGTAAATGGTAAAACATAAGAACACAAATAAAAGTCTCATACCCTCTAACATTTGAGATTTTTGCAAAATATTTTTTTTCAGTTGTAATGAATTAAAGCGGAAAATTTTAATACTAACAGAATTCATACTGGGCTTTAATAAAACCGAAGAACATAATTATCCGTCTATTTCTAATCTTTTCTACAGCTGTTTAGATTGTATGTAGTGGAGGACAAAATTCTTTCAATTCAAATTTATTAAAATATTAATACGTTACCTTTTAAACAACTAGCAAATATATTTTTTGAAGCAACGAAAATTTCGTAGTAGTTGTAGGGTATGAAGCCTGGATACTAAAAGGGAAGAGGAAATTAGTGGTGGATTCGTTTGAAAGATGGCAGCACTGCATACAGACCACGCAAAAACTTAATCCTGCAGTATTTTGTGGGATAAAATCTATGAGAGATTTTAATTCCAAAACAGTGCCCTACATATACTCTGTTATCAATTTTTAAAACATTATTCCTATTTTCGAACGCACAGTTTAAAAACCTGATTGTTTTTTTGTGTATTTATATATATATACCCAATATATACACGCCATAGCTATAAGCATATAATATATATACACGCCATAGCTAAGAAAAAATGTATATGATAAGGAGTTTGGATAAATAAATAAAAAAAAAATTCATGAAATTGTATAACAGGGACCCAGTGACGTGCAGAGAAGAGGCGAAGGGCTTAACTACCCCTGGCATCTTGCCTATAAGGGCATTTACGATACATTTAAGCTAAATCCATTCTATTGTTTTTAATATGAAAGCAATTTTTTTGAATAAACATATTTGTCCCACGCGAAATATTAAATGAAAGAAAAAAGTAATTTTCAAACAAATGTAAGTTATTAAAAGCTTAAATATTCCGTACTCTTAATTAAAAATTGAGAATGCTAAAAATGCTTTGTGGGAAATAGTAAATTCGATATCTAAATTACTTTCTTTCAATTTATATATATATATAAAATAACTTTTAAAATATGGATTAAGGATTTATTATGTTCCAGTTTTTTATTAAGGAGCAACAGTATTGCAGTAACTCCATAGCGTGATAAGTCACTTTTTGTTCCAAGCGATATCGGTAATTGTTCCTTCTTCGCTAATTTTTTGTTCCATGGAAAAGTGTTGAAAATTTCCAATGCAGATCGCTTTCAACGTTTCTGACATGAAAAATGATTCGATGAGATAAATCAGCTCGAATTTAACAGTTAAGGACTAGAATTGAAAAAAGACCTAAGTTCAAAAAAGAAAATTTTTGAAGAAAAAGTAAAACGCTCCCATCTGGTATTTAGGGCGCTCTCCATTTCACTCCTTGGAGTTCGTTGACAACAAAAACACCTTACATATTAACCTAACTTTCTTACATTTAGTTTTTAAATATCTTTTTAAAATTATTGTTTTTTTACATGGTAAACTATTTGTTATTTTTATCCCTATTATTGTTAATTTTATAGGGTTATTATCGTGAACAAAGTACCGGGTGTCTTATCACTGACCGCTGATGGCACTTAGGACGTTCTCCACTGCACTGAGCATGGCATATTCAAGCAACGCGGTTTTTCGACAAATTTTTGAACAATTACCACTGGAGTTTGTGTTCTCTACTTTGTTTTGGACCCTTTTCCAAGGAAAAGAAAATTTTTTAAAAAAATGAAAGATTTTTGTTGGGTTGTTTTCTACTTCTTGTCCTAGGTTGTAGTTACTCCTAAGAGTCATGAAGGGTAAAAAAATCACACGATTTTCCCACTTTTAAATTCATATATATTCTTTATATTTAATGAAGTTTATTGCTCATTTTATACTCTGAATAAATTACAAAGTTAGATAATTCAATTGTAGCATTTATTTAAAATTTTGACTCCATCGCGTAAGTTTCAGTCATTCTTCTTCATCTTTTCGTTTTTTTTTTAATACAACATCACCTTTAGGTCAGAGTACATATTTTTAGCAACAATAAATCATCGTTGTCAAAACATCTTGTTTCATTCAACAATAGAACAATCATGCAAGAAAATATTCACCTTTTCTTCTGTATTATTTATTTTCATTTGGACATCGACACTTGCGATCAGTACGTAATAAAATTTTTGTTCAGTTTAGTCCCTTTCTCACATTTTTACTGCATTCAAACAATAATATTAATAATCAACTTTTTTTTTTTTAAATTGCCGTAGTTGTATACCTTTTCTTAAACTTTAGTTATAAATAAAATTTTAACTTAAAAACTAACTACCAGTTATATTCAAACATATATGTTTTTTAATAATTTTATCCATAATAACTCAGTGGAGCGACAGATCATGGAGAACCAAGGCCTACTGTGCTCATCCCAGTTTTCTTGACCTTTACGATGCAAGAGCAGATATCCCGATTGAGCAATCAGCCGAACACCCAGTGTTTAGTTCTCCATCATGCTTGGTCCTCATTTCATTGACTCAATGAACGGATGAAAGGCAGAGTGAACCTCCCCTGTTTGAGGATAGAACCGACTTGCGGTACTGGGACGCGAAGCACTACCTCTGAGCCACAGGGAGTTTAATAATGCTATCACTCCAATTAATTTCAAGTACTGCATTCATTTTGGTAGTGCTAAGCTCTCATTTAGTGCAACTGAATTTAAGATCAGGGTGAGAGATACCGTGAGGTTCAGGAAATGAAAAGTTGCATTTTAGTACAGATTGAATGCTTTTTCTGGGATGCCCACTTTCTACGCTTTTTAGGAAAATTTCTGCTGTTATGTTTATGTTGTTACGTAATTCTTAGTTTTGTGAATTCGATTTAAAGTTATTTTCCACACCACTGCATGTAAATGATTCAAACGTTTATATGAAACTCCACTTTGTAGCATGGCTCTCTTGGTGAGACTAAAAAAGTATTGGCTAAATACCAAAATTTCTGCAAGCTTTAGTTTTTAAGTGTATACCACTCTATAAAATATTTCTCAAAAAGCAAAGTAGCCCTGCTTTTTTCTAAAAAAAGAGTATTCAGAAATGTATTTTCTTGTTTCAATGTTTTTAACTGGTCGCCCAAAAACTCTACTGCAATGATTTATTTAAATTATGATATGCTTTACTAAAAACCACGAGCATTTGCAATTATCCTTGATCTTAATTTCTGTTTTTTTGTTTATTCTTAAGTAAATTTTCAATGTTTTTGCAAATTTTGTTAACTATACACTGAATATACTTCTTTTCTAAATTTTAAGGTTATTAGAAATGAACAGAGAGGAAATTTTAAAAATGTCGTAAAGTTAAAATTTGATTTCTAGGAAATTATTCGACCGATTTTGCTTACATTTTCTATTTTTCCATGTAAAATTACATACTTTAAAATGATGTAAACAGTTGTATACCTTACAGTTCAAATGGTCTACATTTATTATTAAATAAAATAAAAAAACATAATAAATATTTACTTAAAATCATTTTTTGCATGGAATTATTTTTGAATGACGGAATTTTATAGTTGCAAGTTAAGACAATTTGCAATGTGCTTAAAAAGTTCTCGATATATGCCTAAATATGAAAAAAGTAAAATTAACTTGATGAGGTCCCAACTTTGAAACGCTCTCCTGATCAAACTATTGGAACCATATTACTCCGTACGTTTGGGAGTCAAAAATCCAAATCCGTCGAAAAAAATATTATTTTATTTAGAGAAAGTACAATTTCTGCTTCTGATTTCGTAACTTAAAAATTTGTCTGTCCGAATTAATTAACATATTTGAGTTCAACACCTCGAATTATAAAGATTGAATCCCAGAGCATGCAGATCCGATCATTAACTCAAAAGTTAATCGGAGTGGTCCATTTATTTATTTATTTTTTTGAGCACTTTACACTATATTTTCTCTCAGCTTTTTTATATTTGCACTGTTTATCAGAAAAATCCTGCTCCTTATTTAACTTATTATTCTAAATATTAATTTCTCGATCACAGATTTCACTTTTATGCCATTTTTCTTGATGTTGTTGTAGGCCAATGCTTGGGTTTTTGAACTTCATAATGATGACTATGTCATCGGCGTAAGAAACAGCGAAAAGACGAACACAATGAACTTTTATTTTCTTTCATAATGTAGCATTGACTTAGTTAAATTTCAAGTTAATCAAAATCTTTTTTAAAACAACAATAAATAGTTGATACAATTTTAAATATTTTAGAACAACCTTGAGAAAAATAGCAGCATTTATATCATTTTTTTCTTTTTTATAATTGTCGAATCAAAGAAAAGTGGATGCTTACTAACTTCTTGCACTGTTCTAGATAGGGACCAGTTCGCACTTTCGAGTAACACTGAGTTTAAAGTAGGTGGCACTTTTCATCGTATCTTTTAACCTATCAATGCACAAAAAGTGGTCTATATATGAGAAGTACCATTACGAAAAAATTGACAGTTCATATTTGTTTACTTCAAGTAGATGTTTCATTTTGTTACTTATAGCTCTAACTTTTAAAAAGCACTATACTTTGACTTTCGATCAAAATATATATATTTATATCACTGATGTATAGCGAACTACCTAGTTTAAAAACGTATGGACTCATTTTTTTTTCTTTTTTGGAAAAAGGAACCGTCCCAATAAAAGTAGCTAGACATAAATGGGTTAATTAAGGTCAAAGAATACAGAGGAAGAAGACAGATATTGGATAACATCTAAGTATTTTTTTTCTTCTCAAGTGAGACTGACATTTTTAATTTTTTATTATTTGACTTCACTATTACTAGTTTTTGCAGCGTTCTTTAAAATCGTAGTTAGTGTTGACTTAAAAAAATATTTATGCGTCACTACTTTCATATTGACCATTCTCATAGTCTATTGTTTATCAGTTACCTTTTAAAGATGTCAACCACTTCACATGTTTAAAATCTCATATCTTTTTATGTGACAACATTGTCATAGTATTTTTTTCTTAGTTTGAATTTTACCAAAACAAATTCAGAGAAGGCAGCTAGATTCTTTAACAGTTTTTTTTTCATCATAAAATTTTCATCATTGGCACGCTATCTGAGAAAAATTTCATTTCGGCTGGTATTATAATTTACACTGTTAAAATTTTCAAGTTAAAATTATGATAAAATAATCAGCAGCAGTCTGTCAATCCATTAATATTAATATTCACGGTAAAGATCCTTTTTTTACGTCTACGGTTTGCAAACCGTTTACAAAGAGTATGGTTATAAGACTACGAATACAAAACTATCCGGTTTTTTAACCATTTATAACTAGCATTGTTTCAAGACTGAAAAAAGAAATTTATCTAAGCGTTTCGTCAGGTAATTGGCATTGCAGGCCAGCTGGACTCGAACTCCTGTTTTCACTAACGTGAGTCCAGTTCCCTCCCAACCAGGCTATCTTGGTCACTTAGTTGTTCCTTAATTTTTGATAGGAATAATTTAATAACAGCGAACACATGAATGAAATTGAAGAGCTGCTAACTCGTACATATTTTGGAATTTTTTTGAAGTGGTTGAGAAATAATAAGCAATTGTTTTACAATTTTTCTAGTACTTTAAGACATCAGGTCACTTTGGTTCAATGTACCAAAATGTTCATCCATAATTGTATAATGTAAGAATTATCGTCAAAACTTAAGCAAAAAAATACTCTTATTAATAATTTCAAATTAACATTCAAGCAACAAAAAAGTAGAAAGGCTAATGAAGGAATAAATAAATCTGTACGAAAACTGGTAATGAAGTGAGACTGAAAACATCCAAACTTGATTGATTGTCGGAGGAAATTAGTATTTCCACAGATTTTGATCGTGCTTTTGTTTTTTTTTTCTCACTTTAATATAAAATTGATATTCTTATTGGGATTTTTCGATCAAAATATATAAAATTTTCATTTATTTGAGAAATAAATAGAGATGTAAGTGATTACAGAATAATCTGTATATTATGCTAGAATTATTTATATGTTACGAAGGATGACTGTTTCGTCTGGAAACAATATTTTTTAATGACTTGATGCTGAAAATCATAATATTTTTTAGAATAAGGATATTTGTTGCAAGCAATTATCCTATATGTCTAAATTATAATTGCTATCTTCGTTTTTAAATGGCAGTATTTAAATTGCTATATTTACAAGCTTGTATGAAATTTTAAATGTTAAAATTAAGATTTAAACTGGTAAATGTGGACCTTTCTTCTATATTGAAAATGAGTTACAATAAAGTAACAACAGTTTAAATTTCGTTTGCACACTCAATTAATATTTGTTTCGTTGAATCAGTTTGAAATGAGCAATTGTATAAAAGAATTGAGTAGAAGATTAGAATAAACTGGCAAAAATAATAAAACTATTTATCCTTTTCAATGATTTAGATTTAGAGTCTTATTTAAAGCTTTCAGACTGTGAATATGGGAAAAAAAGTTTTACAAGATTCAAAAGCTAATATATGAAGCAAAATGTTGGGGTACGCACTCTGATATATACAGGGTTATTCATAATTCCCTCCGCCTGTAAACGCCATTTTTCTTTACTACAACTGGCTTCAGTGGTACATGTTACTGCCATCTACCGGCAACTGCTTAAATTAAAACTTGAATATTTTCGGAATAATTGAATTTGTTCTTTACTGCCATATTCGTCTTCGTTTTTTTACTATAACTCTTCGAAACCCCGGAGGGAATTATGAATAACCCTGTATTATAATGAATTTTAGTTGTATATTAACCTTTGCTGTACAGTTATTAACAAGAATCAAAATAATTTAGTTTAATTATGATTATTTGGTTAAATCAATAATTATTTGTAATATTTATTTGCATAAAGTATGTAAAAATTACGGAATTTAATTTTAAATTTAAATATTTTTAAGTAATAAAAATACTTTCACTGCTTATAATAATTGATTTTTCTGATTGATTATTTCTTAGATCAAATTCTGTATTGAGTTATCAACTGTGAAAGAAGTTGTATGAAATTAAAGAGTAAATCTCATATATAGTTTGAATATATTACAAGATGACGATTTTAAGGAAAGCGAACTAATATTATTTATTAAAATCTTCTATTTTAAATTGCAACTTCAGATTTAGCCAGTAATTCGCATTATTTATGATCCCAAATAAGAATGTTTCATAAAAGGCTTCTGAATAAATTAATTTGACACTTTCTTACATAAATTATTTCCTTAAACTAATAAAGAACTACATTACTGAGCAAGTTTTCCAAACCTGCTTACGTAATGTTGACATAAATAATCAATGCATCCTCAGTGAAGGAACTAATAAAATAATTAGGAGAAGAAAGTTTTAAAACTGACAAAATCTTTTCACAATTGAATTTAAAATGAATACCAATAAAATATTTTTCAAGTTTAAGTTTGAAATATAAAATTATGAAGCAAGTACAATGTAAAATTAACATGCAAAGTCAGAATGCA
Organism: Parasteatoda tepidariorum; assembly: GCF_043381705.1. NCBI lineage: Eukaryota > Metazoa > Arthropoda > Arachnida > Araneae > Theridiidae > Parasteatoda > Parasteatoda tepidariorum. Next base: position 45,028,241 of record NC_092210.1, on the reverse strand, counting down.
TTGAAAATTCTTATTTTAAAATAAATTCCGTGTATACAAATATAAATTATTTACAATCGCTTCAGTGAAAGATGTCATTTACAAATTCTCTAATCTATCTTTTAAATTTATTGAAATAAGGTGATAAGGTGATAAATCGCCAAGATTGGCGTGAATACTATGCACTCTTGCACGTGATGGGCGAGAGACGGTAGGTTGGTTCCACTCCATGAGGGATGCGAGAGAGGAGGAGAGAGGAAGAAAAAGATTTCATTCCCACCCCCCACTTCACCATCCCGCTCAGTCTAGCTTGCTCCTTACGGTCTTTCTGCTCGGGGAGAAAACATCTCTGCTAAGATGTTAAGGATTTATGAGATGGGTTATCTCACACATCCACTGAAGCGGTCTTAAAAGATCATCGAATTTTTAAAAAAAATTCTGGAGAAATCGAATAGAAATAAGTTTTTGATAAATGATTGGTTGTTAGATAATACCTGTATTTCGCAGATGTTTTCACTATCTAATGCAATCGAGTATTGTTGAGTTTCGCAATACTGCCTTCCTCCGTACTTATAGCGAACACAAAGAGTTTGAGAATTGTCAAGAAATAGTATTGATAACTTCGAAAAATACACTTCAATAAATGGATATAGGAAAAAATTAAATAATTCTCATCAGAAAAAAAAATGTTCAATAAAATTCTTATGTATATAAAAATTAAAGCGTTCGAAATATATTTTATGAAAATATTTCTATTTTTTGTGACATGTTAATTTAAATATTCTTCAATATTTTATTAAAAGAAAATAGTAATAAATTCATATTTGGAAAAATATAGTAGGGAAATATTATTTCTTTATTTATTTGCAAAAAATTAAAGCAAGTTTAATAAAACGTACCCTGTGAGGATAAAAAGTTTGTGAACATGATTTGAGTTTTTGAAATCTAGTCAGTATTCTTGTTCTAAAGAAGAAAATATTTTTTTCATCAGAACAATATGAGTTTGAATCTTTGCTTTTTTAAACCTTTTGTATATACTAAAAAAAAAGTGTGTTATTTAAAATAAATTGGATTTTAGAGTTTTTTTAATGAATAACTAACCACAGTACATTTCTAAATAATAAAATGCCCATATGTATTTAATATTTTGTATCAAAAACTGAAAATGGGCAAAATAAGTATCAATTTTGAAAATATTCCGGTGTTAAAAATTAATAAAATTTAATGAACCTTATGGGAAAATAAGTTGTGAAAAGATGGTATACTAAACAAAATTAATATAATTTAATAAATGAATACCATTTTAGTTTGTGCTATAGGAAATAACTAACATGCAAATTTTGTGATTTTGCAAAATTTGCATCACAGTTAAATTATAACTGATATTATATTTAAATTAATAATTATGATGTGATTAAAGATAGCTCAGACAACTGTTATATAGTAAAGCAAATAAAATTATGTTTTATTTTTGTGTGTCAGAACATCAAGTATTTTAAATATACCACACAAACACATGTGTAAGAGATCGAAGGATATCATTTTAAAATTTTAAACAAGCAAATATAGCATCAAATATTTCTACTACACAACGTGACCTCTCAGGTAGGAATATTTTATGCCTCTTCAAAAGGTGTGTTATATTTAAATTTGAAATATAACTTTATTTTCAAGCATTTTTTGCAAAAAATATGAAATAAAATTATATAAAATAAAATGGGAAATTTTATGAAGTAAAATATTTTCATCGATAATTTTTTTAATAAAATTCTAAGCATAAACCAATTTTACTAGAATAAATCAAAAGATATAATAGTTTGAAAAATTATGAAACAATATATATTAAGTGAAATAAATTCCGTTAAATCATTTTGTAAATTGGCTCCGTATCAAAGGAGATATACACAAAATAATAAAAAATAAATTATTTTTATAATATCCAATTTTTTAATAAACTTGATAAACAACTATTATTATTAGCTTATATTAAATAATTTAATGAAACTTATAAGCAAATATAATATATACCAATTATTATTTAAGTAACACATAAACAATAATAATAACTGTAAACTTTTATTAAACTAGATGAAAAGTGACATGAAGAAGAAGGTAATTATTATTGAAAACTAATTATAAATTAAAGATAAGGATATGTTTTAATTTTTTCCATACATTAATTTTATGTCACTTAAACTAAGTCTCTAATCCTATTAAAGAAATTCAAATATTATTTAAATTTAAAATACTAAGCTAACAAACGATTAAAATATATATCTTGGATAAACTAAGTTTGCAATAGGTTTCAACTAATATTAAAATGACAACAATTTATTCTAGAAGATGGAATAATTGAGATCAAACATGACCTTCCAAAACAGATAAAATGATTGCGGAGAATTGACAGAATTCCATTTCGCGTTATTACTTAAATTAAATATAGAACAATAAATATCTTACATAGGAATAAGGATTACAAGAATCTGAGTTCAAATAACTGTAAAATTATGCAGAGGTTATAAAGTTTGTTGTAAATCATTGGAGTTTCAGCTACAACCGAAGTTTGAGATTGTGCGTTCGTCAAATTACTATTTCGTTTCTTTAATGACATTTCAAAACTATCTAATTTATTCAGTAAGTCGAAAAGCTCAGTTTCGCAATCTGAGTAATTTTCTTCGTCGCAAACAACTAAGATGTCTTTGAAAAGATTCGAAACTTACAAATTGAGTTCACTTATTTGATGTTAACAAATGTCTGAATGTGCAGGGTTAAGTTCAGTATTTTGCAAAAAGTCAGAGATAGAATTAGTTACCCTAGTAACTTTACTTTTCACTATTTTTTTCAGCTTAAGTAACTCTTCTAATAATTATGGCATATTGAAAGCTCAACGAAAAGTAACCCAAAGCCCCAACTAAAATTTAATTTCGATGGCCCCGGCTCGACGGATCAGAATGTGGAGGGAAACTAACATGAATTAAACTAACACGAGCCTTAGAATAATGATATAAAACTAAATTGCCATATAAACTATTTATTAAAAACTCTAAATTAAAAACCGACCTAGCACATACTGGAAGTTCCAAAATAGCTGGAAAAAGGAACTATGCACCCTGAAGCTCGCATAAAAGCTAAAGTCACGCAAATAAAATAAAACCTTGAAGAATTCGACGGTTGAATTTGAAGATAAACATGCTATACGAAATCGCTAATCTAACTGACAAGCAGACAAAATATTCCAGTTAGCAAGAGTTTCAGAGTGCATGCGTTACAAATCAACAAATAACAAATAAGAAAAGATTTCTTCTAACAAGTTATTGTTAAATTATTCATCTACGGCTGAACATATGTAGTTTCGTCGTAAAGCTACCACTAATGATTAAATTCAAATACATTGAATTATATCTTATGATTTGTACGAAGCATTAATTAGATGAAATGACATAGGACTTAACGATGGAAATCAATTTTATAATGAAAAATGTCAAATAAAATTTAACGAAGCATTAGATAGACATAGGACTTCAGAACCCAAATAAATTTTACAACAAAAAAAGTCATATAAGACTTACGACAAAAGATTTTATGAGTGAAATGTTTTAGATTTGGTAGTTGTAATGGGGCTACACTAATGGGCTATTGGCGATGGTCTTGGATTTATTTACAAAGACAATCTAAAGACAATAGTGACACATGCGCACACTACACTATCACGAATATAGGCAGAGGTTGACATTGTTATTTCACCGTACCAAAAGCAGATACCACCTAACCTATGTGTACTTTTTAGGTCGAGGTTGCATTGGGGCATTTCATTAGAGAGGGGTAGCAAGTTTTCTATACGATATTAGCATTCATTTGCGATGAATCAAGTTTACCGATTTGAAAAACAGAATTTTGAGAAAACTCTATTGCTCTATTTTCACTTCCAACGGATCGGGCTAAGAGGAAAGAATTTTTAAACACTCTCTATCTCTCTCCTAGTTTTTACACTGGAGATAAAAAGCTAGGTGATTAATTATAACTAATAATCTAATAAATTATACTTATATTAGAACTATCGGAATTCAGCTATAATTTACACTCTAAGAGACTAATTATTATTTGGACACACAATTAAATATAATAGAAAAAAAATAAGGATTTCAAGAATCATGAAGTTGATTGATTTAAAAAAGTGGGTAAATAATAAGTAGCTTATGTTGTATTAGATATTTGTTTTAAAATAGATTTTTTTTTAACATTCGTAATCTACATGACCCCTGAAGTCATGCAGTCTTGAATAGAAAATATATGTAGATATCAATGAATTCACAATAATTTATATTAATTTAAAAACGTATTAAAATACCAAGCAAGCCTTCAACACAAAGCTGTATGGCTTACAGAGTAGGCTTTCAATCGGATTATAGTATAAATAAAAAACGTGTCGTTAAATTTCAGTACACATCTTTCATTCTATTAGTTCTCCCCTATCTTTAAAATGTCTTGAACCGATCGAAGGGACTTTATGATCATAAATATTTTATATTCTTCACTGAAAACGCAAAATGCGCAGAAAAAGAGAGTGAATTGAGACGCTTGTGATGAAAAAGGTTTCATCTCTAATGACGCAAACACAAAACTTATTCATTTATACGCGTTTATTTAATGTTCAAAAATATTAAAGGTAAAATTTGATCAATAGAGTAAAACTTATGCTTAGTTATTTGTTCTTAAAATAAAATTGATAAGCATCATAATATATTTTAATAGTGTCTTAAACGCAAATTTATAATACTAAATGTTTTATTTGATATATAGTTTTCTTACCTCACTGTTACGATACATTTTCAAGTTTATCTTGTTGAATTGAAACTGAAAATTTAAGTCAAGTTAAAAATCTATACTTTTTACATCAAAATATGAAACTTCAGTAACCACAATAACAACTTTTTATTGACTAAAAATTCTGTACTTCGAAAACAAAATCATGATTCCAATTTGTTTTGCTTACTTTAGTTATTATTAGTTAATTTCTGACAGCACATTGTATTATCCCTATTTATAATAACACCGATAAGGTAAGTTCAGTGATAAATGTATTTTTTCTGTGTTTATATCATTAAATAAACGCCCTCGGGCTTATAAATATTAAAAAAATTTCATTCTACAGTATATGTGAGCGTTGCAAGGAAAAAATGCCATCAGTGTTTTGAAAACAGATGCATCTTGCTCCATGGTAAAATATCAGTTTAATAGTATTCAAATTTAATGAAGCAGTAATGAGAATATTTTATTAAAATTTAAACTTTTAATTTAGACATAAAGTTAGATCTGAAATTTTACGATTAATACTATCAGAGAAAACTACGACAAAAGTGTGTAATAAGTGTGCAATCAGTGTAAATTTCAATTCAAATCTAATGATACAATAAAGAGAACACTTTTCTGAAATTAAAACTTTTAATTTCGATATTAAGTTACTTCTAACATTTTAAGACTAATTATACCTGAGAAAACTACCTTAAAAGTGTGTAATATGTGTGTAATTAGTGTAAACTTCAATTTCCTTCCTAGATGTAAGTAGATAATTTTTAACCCAAAAACTATTTTCTCTTTTATTTAGAACGGTCCCTGGTACATAAACTGTTAGAAAGTTTGCAGAGGGTTCAGTGAAAATATAGACAGATTTTCTACAAACCTAATGTGATGCTAAGTTGAACCAAATTACCAAATAGCCACCTTAGACTTGTTTACATGACAATAAGTTTCAGCTATGACTTAAGCATGGTTTAATTAAACATCTCATTAAGGAATGGCTAATATTATGGCTCAATTATAAATGAACATTTTAATAATGTAAATGTACGTGACATAATTTATAATTCTTTTTTTTTAAATTTTACTGAAGAAACTCAACGAATAAAACTTTAGGTCGACATGTTTACTGTGATCTGAAGGAGTAATCATATGAATTATTTATAATTGAAAATATTGACGGAGAAAAAATATTCTGGTAAAATTATCGCACTTATGGTAATGACATATCTGGTACAAAAACTCATAAATCTGGTTAAAAGAACCAAAATAAACGGTATTTAAACCATTCATTTGGTAATTTTTTTGTTCATGTGGGAACGGTTTCCTAGAAAATTTTTGGTTTTTAATATTATAGTTTTTATGACCACACACTAAGTATGTGTGGTAATACGAATAAATGGTTTTAATTCCAATGCTGTAAGGTATCATTATACAATTATACATGACTGCATAGTATTTACAAAATTTACCAGATTTACCATATTCAATTCTGTATTCACCACAATAAAAATTTTACATTTGCCAAAGTTAATCACGTATAATAATATTATATTTTGTTTCTAAATTTACCAAAATCCTTACTAGAGTGCTTTCATAAAAATTACCGATCTTTTTGATGTTCCCATACAGTCAGAAGCACTGTAGATTTTATTCTATTTTAGGAATTTTGACCAAATTTTTTTTCCCGGGTAGGCTTAAAAATTTTGATTTTATTCATTTTATAATTTTCCTTATAGTAAAAAATGCTTTGGAAATGGTTTTAAAAACAAATATTTTTATAAATTTATATTTAAGCGAATAAAAGCAATTTCTCATATTACTTCACTGTTAACTAATAATATTTTTGTCAAACCATCAAAAAATATGTAATTTTTTTTTATCAGTTAAATCGGATTTGAAAAAAATTACTTTCTCTACATTGATTCTTTTCGGCAGCATTCATTGTTTTCAATTGATTGCGCTAAATTAATCAAAAAGCAAGAAGTGTTGAACATATGAGAACCGATTCAACTGGTCTCTGAGAATGACAAGAAAAAAAATAATAATGTGCAAAATTTTTTTTTAAATTTCAAACATACATTGAGCTAATATATTTGTCAAAAATGCAGTTATTTGAAGATGTTTTCTAAACAGTCTGAAGCGACACCTTTTTTCCCCCAAAATGATCGGCACTATTCTGAAGTTGTTATATAAATTACCTAAAAGGATTTTAAAAATGTAATAATTTAATCCTAAAAATTTTATTTATAGTTATTTTAAAATTTAGTGCATTTAGTCTTCCATTATAATTTTTGAGTGCTACCGATAAACTGATCAACAAAATGTAATTATATTTTTAAATATTGAACATTTTTAGCCAATTCCCATTGAGGTTGATTAAGATAGTTTGGCAATCTTTCAGCACTACCCCTGAAAGAGTAACGGTTCTCTGACTTGTTTGACCTACCCTACTGCATAACCAAACTAATGTTCTAATAACGCCTTTATTGATAAAATGTAACTCTCATTTTAAACAAATATGCTTTAAAACATTTTTCAAAGATTTTTTAATTATTTTGCAATGAGCATTATTAGAAAGGAATTATTCTTTAAACTAATTTAAGTTTGAAGTTACATAGTTAGGTCAGTGTAGTTAAAAAAGTTCTGTTCATAACCATACTGCAGAAAGATATTTACCTCCTTAACAATAATTATTATTTTTAATAAAAGATAATTTTTTCTCAGATTATATCCCAAAAAACTAAGTAAGCATCTTATTAAAGTTTATTTCCAAGAAAGATGTTTTAAAAATTTCGAAGATTATGTTGGAGGAATATGGATTAGTCCCAGATGTTCAATTAACCATTTTGTAAAAAAAAATTGCTGAGTGCAGATCATTAGAAAACCCTGGGAGACGCGTGTGCAGTAAAATATCAATAAATGCAAAACATTTGGAAGCGGAATTTTCTTAACGGAAATAATTGGAATTGACTTTTGAATGGTAAAAATAACAAACGCTTTCCTTTATAAGATAAGTAAATTGCTTTGGAATGACTTAAAAGATAAAAATGGAATTTTTCTAAGAGTAAAATGGAATTTTTGAAAGAATAAAATGAAATAAAAATAAATTTTGAAAGAGGAGATTAAAAAATTATTTAATTTTAGTTGATTCATTTATTATATAAAATGTATATTTCAATCCAAAGTTTAACTTATCTGACATGACAAGATTTTAATGGAAAACTATAACACTATTACGCTAAAGCATCATTGAATTAATTCTAGTATAATGATAGGCAAAATATTCAGCAGTTTAAGGTTCTGATTTAATTGTATCTAATATTCAGAATTTTAAAGATTTTTTATTTTTATTTTAAAAGCATTAGCAACGTCATCTATAGATTTTACTGACAATCAAGAGAAGGTTGTTCTCCCGCTGCACCAATCACAGTACAGCCAAAGAATAAACGCCCATTTCAAACACACACCCATTTCTAAAACTCACCAATCGTGAATGAGGGAAATAAAAATGATATGAAATATAAAACGTTATCTTTTTTTTTTTAATTTTATTTCTAATGCCCACCTGTGTTAACATTTCGTTAATTTAGGCATTTACAGGGAAGATTTGTGGGCCACGCTTTCATGGGCACCATAGTAAGTTGGCCAACGATGCTCCCACAGTAAGGACAGATAGTACAGAGAGTGAAAGACCATCCTTGACTTACCCCGGATTTGAACCCAGAACCTTTCCGATGCAAAGCCAGTTCCCTAACCCCTACACAGTCATATAACGTTAAAGCGTTAAACATATAAATAAAACGTTATCTTGCCAATGAAAAAGAAATTAAGGTGTAAGACAAAACTGAAAAAATAAACTCTCTGAGAGATGCCAATCAGGACGAAATGCATTTCGGTTGATTTTTATGATAAAAAAATCCATATCCGTTTTATTTTATTCTTTGGTACAGAAAATTGCATTAGAAAACGTTGGACTAGTATTTTCAGCAAAATCACAGTTGATTCGTGATGTCACCCACACAAAATATGACTGTAATTTCTTTTCCATAAAATAGTTTTAATAATTTCTAATAAACAGATGGTATCACTATTATTTCTACTTTTAAGAACTTCAAGCTATTTCAAACATTTCTGCAATATGTTTTAGACATTTCAGAAATATAAATAGAATGTTTTAATATAGATAGCAGAGGAGTAAATGCCTTAAGGATATCTTAATACAGCTCACTCTTCTTGACTTAGAAGTCTTAGTGAGTAAACAAAAGCTTCCAACAATCCGATATGAAAGTACAAAACGGGAAAGAATTAATAATAAATATACTTAGAAACGGTATTTGGCTCTAAACTCTGATCCAATATTTCTCCTATCAATCCTATTTTAAGCTTTTAAAAAAAAGAAATTAAAATAAACAAAAAGTAAAATCTTTTTAAAGTGTATATTAAAAAAATGCCGTTATTTTTAAAATAAAGAAGTGCTGATATAATTGAAAATTAAATTAAATTTGTATTTAATTTCAAAATTGCGCTTAACATAATCAACTAAAATCTAAATAAAAAACAAAAAAGCTCAGATTCACGACTTTCAATTCAACATAACATTATAAATTAATTTTTATACTTATTAGGAGGCTCCGCCCCTAATCATTTTGCTCATCAACCCTCGTGATTTCTTCTCTTTCATCATTTAAGACCAAGGAAGAAGAATAATTTAGGTTCATTTTTTATTTTATAAATATTACTATTGGATTGCCATTTGTTGTCTTTCGATGATTACTAAGTTTAGCTAAATCAATAACATGGGAAATAGATTTCCTCCGAGAGTTATTATGCAGTGAAAAATTACCGCGCTGTGATAAAATAAATCATGTCCGTCTGCAAAATCGTTTTTTTTCCTCAGAATCAGCTTTTATGGGCATAAACTGCTCTTCCTCCTTCAGCATCTTTTTCTTAAAAGTCGCTTAAAATTATCATTTTTATACATAATTTAATTAGTATAATTTTATGCAAGCATGTTTTATTAATATGTTATGTCATTAACGAAACGAAAGGATAGCTGGTTTTTTAAAAGCAATTAACAGTACTTGAAGAAAAAATGAACTTAAGAAAGCAAAAAGTGCGGCCCAATAGGAAGTAAAAAAATGAGAAGTAATTTTGCTTGTTAACAATGATAACCTTTTATCATGTAACGAATCGAATTGTAAGTAGTTCACCTTCAGTTTTTATATATTTGAAAATTTCGATATAAATGTCGAAGTTTGCATCTGGCAGCGTATAATCTTTCTCTTATTTTTGTTCTTATTCATTTTTTTGTTACTCTTGACAACATGTCAAGAACAAGCTTATAAAATAAAAACCTCGAGAGAGATACATTTTTCTATAACAATGGATAAATAACTATTATATAAAGAAAAAAATAGCAAAAAGAAGGTAAACTTAAAATTTCAAGCTCTTTCGGACAAATAGGAATTTTGAAAAAGCTTTTTTAAAGTTTATAATTCAAAATGCTTCTTTCAGCACATCAAATTTCAATCCTCACGCTACATGTTAGTAGATGAATCAACATGACGTCTTACTACAAATTCAACAGTTAATAATTCTGGTCAGCAGTTATTAATAAGTCCTTCAAGTTCCCATAACAAACCAATACCACTTGAGGTACTGAATTAGAGATAGATCGTTCTCAGGTTCAGATCAAAACAGTGGATGAATGAATGAATGTATGCATGTGTCCACTCTGTAAAACGGGCTGGGACGCGCGCGTGCTGCCCAGGATGTACTCTTGGTCATAGATGGTGCCACTAAAACAAGAAATGCACTATCTGCTTTGAATTTGCTTGGTTTTAATAAGCAGGCTTGCTGGTATTAGCAAGTCGCATTCGAAACAACAACAACGTATAGCAAAATAAAGTAAGAAAAAATTAGCAAAAAATCCCTTAAAATTGCAAAAACTTTCGAACTAATTAGAGTTTTGAAAAAGCAACTACTCTGTGTTAAGTTCATGAGCAAGTATGGCCCGGCCAGTATGCCAAATGCTAACTTTGTAGTTGTATTCATACGACATGTAGAATAGCCTGTGTGGCACTATTACTATACACTATTTATTTTCAAACAGATAAATGAATCTCCCAAAAGTCCAGTTCAGTAAAAAAAGCAAATTCTCATAAATATAGCATTTTAAAATTTGTTGATTTACTTATTTACTCGTTTACAAAAAAGAAAAGAGAGAAACAAGAATTCTGAAATTATCTAAGAATCTTTAGTTGATCGAATTCTCAAGCATGCTTCTGAACCTTGCCATCTTACAAATAGAATTTTTTAAAAAAAATTTGAAATTCGTTTTTAAATTTTTACACGCAACATTGTTTAATTATTTCAATCATTGACTTAATAATCTTTTATTGTTAAATTATCAATATTAATACTTTTAGCATATTTCAATCGAAAAAAAACTAGTGTAATTGGATTATTCTTATAATTGGTCTATAAAAAAGAAAGAGGGAAAAGGAAAGGGTTGAGGAAGTCTGCACGAAAACTTTTTTATTCAGATATGTAAATGCCCGATTTAATGCCGAATGTATTAATATTTTTTATTGTAAAATTATCAATACTAATATTTTTAGCATATTTCAATCGATAAACAGTAATGTAATTGGATTAATTACATTACTGTTTATCGATTATTACGCCTAAAAAAGAGAGGGAAGAAGAAAGAGTTGAGGAAGTCTGTTCAAAAGCTTTGTAATTTGTGTATGTAAAGGCTAGCAACAAAACAGTAAATTGGTATTAAATTTTTGTTCAAAATAAGAGCATCGATAGACTTGTAGAATGTCGATAAGCACAGAGTAAAACCTGATGTTTTACAGAAATAGTCACTTAAAAAAATCAGATTCCTTTAAAAGAATCGTGCATGATATCAGGCATTCATTTTGGATTGAAAATTGATTTTAAGTAGTATTTAGTAGAATAAAAATTAGTTTTTAGTATACTTAATGGGTTTTCATTCCTTATAACAAAAAATCCCACTAGCCAGCCAATCTCGATAAAAACGCATTTGGAATTGGAAGAACATAATTTTTAAATATGATTTTATTTTTTCGCTGTATTTTTTTAATTATAAAATATTAATAGACCTTGAATTTTTTTAATTTAAGTTTTTTTTTTTTTTAAAAAGAAATTTCAGTTTAAAAATAGTATTAATTTAAATACAAATTATTTTATTGTATATTTTCAGTGTCTAAATGTTATTTGACGTTAAAATGAGGTAATAATTCAATCTTTTAATAAAATGATGTTGGTTAAAATGATATTCGTGGTACGCTTTTAAATTTCAAATGATTCAGAAATCCTTTTCAATATTAAAGAAGTCAAATATTATAGTTGACATCGATTTTAGAAAGAATTCTTCAGCAGATAAATTTCCAAAAACGTTGTCCATCTTAACAATATTTTCTTTACTAATAAATAAGAAAATGAAATATGTAATAAAATAAATTATAAAATGAAATATGTTATAAAATAAAATGTGTAATAAAATGAAATATGTAATAAAATATGTAATAAAATTAATTAATAAAAATCTAACTTTACGACAATTATAAATTATGAATGCTATTATTTTAATATTACTGAATATTTTCATGAATCATGAATACTATTATTTTAACAATTATTATTTAATGCAATTTAAAAATCATGAAATATAAAGTAGTTTAAAATTACAATAAAAATTAAATTATATTTAAATTAATATTATTTGTAAATTGAAAAAAAAAACTTTATTGGGATAAAAAACGAAATAAGGACCAACGATACGAATTCTAAGCAACTCGTCGTTACGTTTCTTACCTTTATGACATTGCGCCGTTTTAGAAGTGAAGACTACTAAAATATAAAGAAAGCTTCAATTTTCAAATGCGCCGTTTCTCGAAATTGGCTGGCTAGTGCCTTAATGGGTGTAAATAATTCATCAAATTTTATTTCAAAGATAATTTTCCTAGTCATACCCTTTTCTGAGTACTGCGATAAGTAATTTCATAGAGTTAAAAATAGATTTTTTTACATAGTAATTTTTTTCTAATAATAAAAATAATGGTTTAGGGCATGATAAAATTTTTTTTTTACATTGTTAGAAATCTCTCGATAAAGTATTTAAATAACAATTTATCTAATTGTTGTTTTACCATATTCAAACAAAACAGTCAAATAACCATAAACAAGATGATATTCAAATTGTTAACTGAGAGAAAAACCGTTTGTTAACTGCTTTCACCTAATACGGTTAAGCAACAAGAATTTTATCGCACCAACTAGTCCCTCTTAATAAAACCACGTAGTTCCATGCAAATGCGTACATATTACAGCCGAGAGTGCTAATCTATCAATCTCATGACTGATAGAAAGGGGTTTCGAGCGTTGACAGCACAATGTCTCCCACATTCCCCAATTGATCGTCCTAGACAATTAGAATATTATATTCTCATTCAGGGCAGTACCATGAAGGTGCTAGCATTTCCCATCTCTTACGATAGGTGAAACAACCAGATAAACAAATTAAATCACATTCAATGGTTCATTTGATAAAACACAACTCAACCACAACCTAACTCCAATGCTCATCGCCTAACGAAAAGCCTAGTCCCAAAGTTCAATTTAATTTATATTTTTACGGTTTTAAAACCATGCTAGTTGAAAATGGTAAAAAACGGATAGCTTTATATTCATGGTTTTCTTAAGCATACTAAACGGTTTCAAAACCTTAAAGATAAAAAAAATTTCCGTACCGTAAACCTTATGGTTAATTGGATGGACAGACTGTTGTCAGTTATTTAACCATGATTTTAGAATAAAAATTCTAACAGTGTAGAGGTACTTTCTGTTCCAGCATGTATTTCAGATAATAGGTCATTTTAAAAGCATAGTTTTTTCTTAAGCGACAAGCAAGAAATGACAAAAACAAACATGAAAAACCTTCCATAACTCTTAATATCAATATTGTACAAAATATATTGTGGAAATCAAGATTGAATAAATGTATAAATTTAAAGAATGTAGAAAATTAAAAACATAACTATAAATATAATTTTCTTTTTTACCAGAACAATCTAAGAATGAACGGATTCAGATATTTTATTAAATATCATAATGGTTTTTAATGAAATGAGTCTAGTACAAAACATTTGGCAGCAAGGAATTGAAATAACAGTTCATCAGACATACATCTGCTTTTATATTCATTGAATATCCTATTCTTGTTTGCCGGCCAAGTTGGCATACGATAAATAGTTTTACCCAACTTAATATATTTCCATTCCTCGCTATCTTATATTATTCATCCTCTGACCCCGAAATAAGAATTATTTACCCAAGGATAGTTTTGAATTTTTTTTCATGCAGCAAGAATTCAAATAAATAGAATCAAAAGAATTTGTAGTAATATTTATTTAGTCAAAAAAATGAATAGACGTACCTTTCCAAAATTTGATTCGAAACATTGTATATACAAAAAATCTATACAAAATCATTGAGTAAATTGTGCATAAAAATTAATAATTGAAAATATTTACACAAAAATCTTTTAGTTATCTAAATTACTATTTTTGCCATGAGCAAATCCAATTTGGGCAATTACGAAGCTAAAATTTTATAACTAACCAAACAACCTCCTTCAGTATTATTTAATAAATGTTATGTCTATAAAAATCATGTTGCATTTCAAATTTGACATTTTATTAATAATACATTCTATGTATTAAGTAAAATATATTATTGCCTTGTTCGAATCCAGTTCTTGGGTCAATCCAAGGTAGCAGACAAATCAAATATGATTCTATAATTGAGTATGAGCGCCACTGCCCTATATTTTATTGCTTGCCTTACATGTATTTTATTGCATGCATTTTTTGCCTTCTCTCTTTATATGTTCTTACATGCTCCTAGTTTTGTTATGTTTTGTATTTTTCTAGAATTTTTGTAATTTTTATTTAATAAAACTTTCGAATCGATTTCTTTTTTTCTTTTCCCTTTTGCTCTCCTTACATTATTGTATTGATATAATTTTCTTTACTGTATTAATACAGTATCAAAAAACACTATTTTTGAGGATATAATCATATGATCAGATGACAAAATTATATCTTTTTGTTATTTTTTTAATTTTTGGTTTATGTTTTAATTTTTTTTAAATGTTTAAACATTTTGTAAAAACTTTTTTGGTGAAAAAAAGAAAGAAAAAGAAAAACATTATTCCTTAAAAACTAGAAGCCACTTTAGGGTCAATTTGTCCTTTTTTGCCATTTCTTATGTTATTTTTGAAGGTACGCTTGAGCTTCAAAACTCATATTTTTTTACTTTTCGGAATAGCTTCTAAAAACCACATCGAATTATAATGCCTTTCCGTTAATTAGCATTCTGTTAATAATTATGGAAGTATCTAAAATAACCAAGAGATCATTATACCGTTTTTCGGAGGTAGGATATACTATATACTGTCGGATATATGTAGGTCATTATACTTAAACTGTATACTGCATAAAAGAGTCGGATTATATTTACACTAATGCCTAAATAATGATGGAACTTAACTTCTTAAAACATGTTTTATGCTAATGTATTTTATTTATATTCATATCATTTGCTTATTTACGTATTACATGCTCTATTGTGAAAGAATAATTTGCAATACAATATTACATAACATTGTATTATTGTCCCTTTTTTTTATAAAAAAAAAATTATTTAAAAAAAAACTTGCATATTATATATTTGACAATATTCCTCATTCAAAACATCATTTACTTTGAAAAAACGCCAATTTTTTACAAGGGTTAAATTGACCCGAAAGCGCGTTTTTGGTAAGTTTAAAATCTGGCTATTCTAGAGTTAATAAAACTAAAATATACGGTACTTAAGCCATTCATATAATAACGGTTTGTCAAAAATTCTGGTCTACAAAATTACTGGTCTGGTCTACAACCTATTAAATCTGGTCTACAACCACTCATTTAGTCAAAATAGAAAACTGCGCCAACTAACTATCCTACGGAGGTTTGAAAAATTGCACGGAGGAGAAAGAAATTCAGGTAAAATTACTGTATTGTATGGTAATGACAAATATGGTAAGAAAATAAAAACAATAATTTTGGTTAATAAAACGAAAATATACGATAATTATCTCATTCATTCTGTAATTTTGTCGTTTGTATGATAACGATTCACCGAAAATTCTGATTTTCAAAATTATAGTTCTTATTCTACACATTTAGTAAAGATGAAATAGTAAATTTTAACTGAATAAATGCTATTCTCTAAGGTATCATAATAAAACTATCAAATTTTACTACATTTGCCAAATTTTAACATATATTGCAAAACAATATTTTATTGTTATTTTTACCAAAGCCATTACCAAAGATCTTCGGTAAAAATTACCGTTCTCATAGAGCCAGAAACACAGTAAATTTTACCTGGTAGTTGGTAGTTTTGACCATAAATCTTTAATTAGTGTGAAGATCTATATAAACTTTTTGTTCAATGCTGATTACATATTGGATAATTTTTTTTTTCAGATTGTAAAATTAAAACCTGTTTTAACATGTATTTAATGAAAGAATATTGAGTAATTTAAACGTTGTGGTTAAAGGCGATTATATTGTTATGTATTCTAAACTGCTATACAACTCATGTTTAAGTACCTTACGAAATATTAAACTACTTGTAAGGAAAATCAGACTCAAATATGTCAGATAAGTGGTTCAATAATTAAACTAGAGGTAAAGAAAGATAACAATTTATGAAGTAAGGACTTTTCAGTGCGCAGCAGCAATGTATTTTTCCTATTTTATAACCACATCCAATTATAAAAACATTTTTGATTGAAATGGTACTGTCAAAACACATTTTAAAATAAAATAAATACCACTTATTAGGGAGTAATGTTATTACTTAAACAAATCTAGCAAAAGAAGAAAACCATATTTTATTTGTTTCGCTCGTATTTTAATTTAAAAAATCCTACCTAAAGTAATATTTTTAAGGAAAGAATATAGATATTTAATAGAAACTAGCAAGAAATAATTAATTGACATACTTTAAAATAAATATAGGAATTATTTGTTTCGAAAGAATTCTCTTTTAAATATCTTCATTATAAAAAACAAAATTAAAAAAAACTGTGTTAAAATAGAAAAAAATAACTAGAGTTCTGTTTTTAAACTACATTTTTTTAACAATATAAGGTACATCATTTACCATTTAAATAATTGCACCGTTTAGTAGAATCTTCCATTTACCATGAAGCATTTTCATCAATTTGAAAAATTGCTTTTAACGAGAATTTTTCTATATGTATATAAATTGCTTAGTTTATGACATTTATGAAGAATGAACTGTTTTTATCAACAAATGTTATTATCATTTTGCATTTTTTATGCTTTTTCCTTATCATTTTAGAAAAAGAAATGACGTTAACAAAAGTACCATTATGCGTATAATTAAGAACTTCTAAGGAAAAAAATAGTCATTTTTTTAAAGTATTAAAACATTAATTACTTAAAATATATATTTTTTTATTTCTCCCTTAGCAACATACCGCACAACGCTAATGGGGAAAATTTAAATAAGAAAAATGTAAAAAGTAAAAGCAAATGTTAGTAAATGTGTGTTTAGTAACCTCTGCCAGAACATTATGAGATAATATTAAATTTTTGAAGAGTATTAAATTTGAAATAAATCTGAATGCCGAAACTGACGAGGGGTCCACTTTTAGCTGTCTTTTTAACGCAAAATGTTTCAGGCGGCTTAATTTTTATGCAGTACTAAACATGAGAGGTTTTCGTGGCTTTCTTCTTCATGTAATGCAATTGCGGGTTACACTGTAATTTTACAATTTATTTAATTGCTATTTTACCATTTTATTCAACCAAAAGAGTCAAATAACCATAAAAAAGATAGTACTTAAACTTTTGACTGTGAGAAGCAATTTTTATTTACCGCTTTCACTTAATACGGTTAAACATAATTTTATCCACAAACCTCTTATGAAGCAAATTATCTTCTGGGTTTTTGGCATATACTTTAGCCGAGAGGACTAATCTGTCAATCTCATGACCGGATGAACGGAGGTTCGAATAGCAACGTTGACAACACATAATTTCCACAAGTTCCCAGCTTTTTACATCACCTTGGTCTACTGGAATACGAAATTCTCATTTACAAAATAATGGCAACACCACAGCGCTGCATAACACAAAAAGCTCTAGTATTTATCTTTTGTCAGGATGGATGGTTCTACTAAATTAACTAACTAAACTATTTACACGGTTCACTTGACAAAATACAACACGACCCCTACTCCAAAATCCAGTTTAATTTTTTTAAAGTTTTGAATATATGCCAGTTGTAAACGGTTTCAAAACCGTAAAAGTAAAAAAATTTCTTAACCGTAAACTTTATGGTTAATTAAATTGACAGAAAGCTGCTGGTTACTTCAGGCGTAATTTTAGAGTAAAAATTCTAACAGAGTAGTATCGCGCATAAAATTCAGCAAAACGGTTAGTTTCTCGAAATGCTTGAGCCAAGAGACTACAGAATTAGTAAAAATGGATTTCGTGGATCATACACCCATAACTAACCGTACTTTTTACCGTAATTTAATCTGGAATTTTTTATAGTGAGGGAGCCAAAAGGGGAGGAATAAAGTTTAAAATATAGACAAGTTATGATAATTTGAATGACATCAAAATTAAATATATATAACTAAAATTATATAAGGCATAGTATAAAGGATATGCATAGTATTTAGATAGTTTAATATGTCAGATATAAAGACATAGTATGTACAACATAGCACATAAGGCATAGCATATAGGTCTCAATTATATAGGACACTCAGAAGATATAATGGATTTAGGAAAATAAATTTTGGGATAAGACACATAAGAAAGTGCAATCCTAGATTTTAGCATCTGATGTACCTATCTAGCATCTGATGTACCTATCTAGACAAATACGATATTATTTTCTTTAATTAAATATTTTTTTACTGTGAGTTGAATGTGACAAAAACAAAGACAGATGGCCTAATAATTCATGCTTTATTGAAGGTTTTATGCATAAATAGTATAGTTTTGAACCTATATATACCAACCAGTTTGATATATTTATATAGAGAATAATTCTGTTAGTGTTTATTTCTCTATTATAAATAAAAAGAGACGAAAACAATTTTATAAGGCTGATATTAATATTTATATGCCTCTCTTTATAATAAAAATACAGTTTTCTAATTTTGTAATCAGACCGTTTTATCACATAATCAATAAACTTAATTAAATAGTCTAACACACTTTTCCATTATTATCGGCGCATTTTTATTGGCCGGAAAATCGCATGGTAGGATTTAGTTTTCCCTCATTGACTTCCATATATTTTTAAAAGTGTATAAGGTATTGTTTTCATGTTCCATGAATCTGCAATAATTTTTTCTTATTCCATTTTGTTATTTTACATTTTTTAATTATGAATCTATTCTAAATTAAGAGTTTAATTCTAGAACAGTTATTTCTTTTTTTTATAACTATTATATTACCTTATTACGTTACATTTTTGAATTAACTTATTTAAATCGGTGTCTCATCAAATCTTACAATTATTATTTTTTGGGGTGAATTACTACAATATACTTTAAGTAGTGATAAAAATGACTTATACGTTAAATATTTATGTACTTTATGGAAATAAAATCTTAGTTAGAAAGTAATTATTTAGAATTTTTAAATATAGGCTGTGCTAAAAAACAGCATACTGTCATACCAATTATTGGTGTTAGAGTTCGGCCTGTAAATAAAGATATGTCTTGAGGAAGACTTTTGGTTTTTCCCATTAATGGTTTTCTATTTTATACTGTTTTATTTTTATATTATTTTATTAATTGTGTTTATATATATATATATATATATATATATATATGTTATTACGTAATTACAGCAGTCTACAGCATTACCATTGCTCACTGGCCGCTTTTACTTCCGAGTGGCTAACCACTCACATCGCGACTCATCTTTGTACTGGATCCACCTGGAGTTAATCTTTCTCATGAAATTGTATTGTAAATAAAATCATATATATCCATATTTGCATGCTTTGGATTTAAATTATATTAGTTAAGAAAATAATTTGTGTAAAATAAAAATATCCTTATTGCCGATAATGTAAGACTTCCTTTTTGATATGAAAACGGGCGAAATTGCTCCATAAATTTTTATCCGATTTGTTTTAAAATGTGACTGCTTAAATAGCATAAGAGTAGTTCCCATCTTTCTTTTTTTTTTTAAAATTTTGTTAACGAAATTTCATTGTATTGTACAAAGAGTATCTTAAAAGTCAGTGTTTAATACTTATTTCAATATAACTGACATAAAAGAAATTCTAAAGCTATGTATGCTGTCAAATGAACTTACTAAGAGTGAATTCTGAAATCAGTGTTTTAAAAGAACTTCAATAAAATTTCGATATTAATACAAGCATTAAAATTGTACGTTCCATTCACGTTAAAAGTCTAGATCATGGAGGTTAAGGATTCGCCATTTCGGAACCAACGGCTTGATTTTGGTTACACTGTCAGTATTGCGCATCGACTGTCTTTACTTCCCTGAAAAGCTTATAGATCAGAAGCGCTGTATGCGCTTTAAGCCATCCGTAGGATGCTTCACATCTCAATGCTTCGCAATGGTAGCTTAAAACATTAACCACTGTGTCATTGCGGTTTAATTTTTTTCACGGTTAAAAAGTCTTTCACGCTACGAATTTTTAAAAATATTTTTAATTTTTTTTGGACTGTGGTAGCAAATAAGATTTTCAAAAATGTTGCTTGAAATTATTTCAAAAGTATATGTTTACATAGATAAAATTTAAAATTTTCGTGAAATTTAACAAAAAAAAAAATTCTTTTGTATTAAAATACTTGCTTA
>NC_092210.1:44964283-45007327 GCF_043381705.1 Parasteatoda tepidariorum | reverse complement strand
ATACATATACATATACATATACATATACATATATATATATATATATATATATATATATATATGGTAAAGGGGACTTATGTGCTTTATGTGCAAAAACTAAGAGATAAATTTTAGCTCATTAAGTATTTTTTAACAATAATTTTAACGTTTCCCTGCGTTATGGCCTAATTCTGGTATTATATTTGCAATTAAAACACTAAATTGTAATCGAGCATTTCTCTTTACTACGAAATATATTTTAAACGATGCAGCTTACAATCTCCCTTCAAAACACCATTGTACCAATCCGAAAATTTTAATATTGACCTCGATTGGCTGTTCTATGTCTGCTCAGTCATCATAAGAATTTACACGGAATGTATCTGAGCTGTATTAAATTTGTCTGCGAGATTGCGAACCGAGCAATTCATGATTAACAGTTAATGATGTCCAATCACAATCACAATAAAGCTGCATTTCCAAAAAAATTAGACAACAACCATTTTGCCAATGGACAAAATTTTTTTTTAAAAAAGTTCTTAAATAGTTACACCCTTCTCGCTTATATATAATTGTTTTACACTTACCACTTTTTTTAAAAAAATGTATCATTAACTTTTATCTATTTTGAATGCACATACTTTTTTTTCTATTATTTTCTGCATTGTTGCATTATTTTTTAACTTCATATATAAAACAGAATAATTTAGGATGATTTGGCATAATTTAGTTGTTTTGTAAATTAATTAAATTTATGCTAGAAAGTTAGTGATCATTATTTTCTCCGAAAAAAATGACCCTGAATTCCCCAATGTGATCCTAAATGTTAAATGCTAAAAAAAATTTTAGTTTTAATTAATATTAAAATCTTCCTATGAAACTTTTATCTTACCTTAGTTTGGCTCGTTAACATCGTGATAAATATTTACTTTTAACTTGGTTTTTAGGTATTAAATGTGAACTAAAATAAGTGCCAGGCTATCAATTAATTTATATTTAAGTTGCTAATTTAGATATTTATTCATAACTACCATCATAAATCAACATAAAGCATTTATATTATAAATTATATTATATTATTATATAATATTATATTATAATCATATAACATTATTAATCATTTTATATTATACACATATTATAAATCAACACTTTTAACAAAACCTTTAAAAGTGGAATAATATAAGGGTTTCGAGAAAAAAAACACTTATTGTAACGGTATAATATTCTACAAAATCCTTTTAATTTACAATATAAATAACATGTATTGTGTTACATTTGAAATCAATACATGTTTCTTCCATTGACGATAAATATGGCCTGTGTAGACATGCCCACACTAGGACCATGAGCATGTGTCTATGGCTGTATATGCCTAATACTGACAAATTGAAACTATACACAGCAAAAGTCAACATCAAAATAGTTAAAATAGTATAACATAAATAAAAATTTATAACATAATATAACCGTTTGTTGAAACTCTTGAAAGAAAAGAAAATAATAATAAAAGAGTAAAGAAAAAAATGTAAAATTACTTGTGCTTCTTAGAAGCCTTCTACGATTTTCTCCTAGAATATTCTTAGCGTCATTATGCAACTGCACATAAAAGTGTACATTATCAGTAATGGTAATCTACGATGTCTCATAGAGAAAATTTGACGAATATATATGTATATGCAAGAAGTTAAATGGCCTAACGGTTAATGTAACTGGCATTTGACAAATAAATAATATATATATATATTGCAAAAAACTCAAATCGTGAACAACTTTTTAAGGTTAAAACATATATTAATATNATATAATAATTTTTTTAAGTGTTTATATACCCAACTTCTTTTACAACATTTATTAATTGATTACGAAATTAAATTCGATACTGCATGAATAAAAACATTTATTTCTTAAATTTTTAAATTAATAATTAATTCAATCAGCAATTTCAATTAGTGATCCTTTCAATCAGCAATTTTCAAATTAGTAACTAATTCAAACTAGCCTTAACATTTATTAAGCTCGAGCTCATCGTTATTTCACAAAATAAATTTTGCAATGAAACTTCAAGGGTCAAAAAAGCATATCAAATTGCTCTCTCTAAAGATTGAATTATCTTTTTTTTTTGCATGATTTTCGAAAACATGAACAAAAATCTGAAAGTTCATTTAATAAGACATCATAAATAAATAAAAAAAGGAAAAAACATAAACATCCCCGCAACAAAAATAAATAAATATGAGAATCGGATTATGACTGAATGCACGCTACAGTGGGAAACACATTACCTCAAAACATTTGACTTAAATGTATAAAATTAAAGCAAAAAATTTAAAATTTAGGTGAAAAATATAATAGTCGTTTATTTTCTTTTATTTTTTTGCAATAGCTCTTGACAATATATGTTTTCTCGTGAATATTTCATAAGAAAGTTAGGGATTTGATAAAAGCTTTTTAAGTAAAATCATAAATCAGTGTCCATTATACAACATTCGTTTCGTCGCCATCGATTATTTAACGATTTTATTATTATAATATATTTTACTGAAAAATTACGAAAGCCATTCAATACTAATTTATCACTAGCATTCTATTATTTCTAAAATCCTTGGCAGGTAAGTCAAAAAAGTAACATATCATTTCAAATTATGAAAGATTCATAACATGTATATCTTGATCAACAAATTTAAATTTATATTGACATGGGAAGGGGGGCGAACAACCGTCCATAAAAATTAGAATCACACAAAAATTTACATGGTTTAGTAATGTTTTAGAATTTTCATGTGCTTTAATTTTTTTTTAAAATTATCAATCATTTTGGAGTGAATTTTTTTTCAGTAAATATTTCTCACATAAAAAGAGAAAATTTCTCAAACGTATTAATGTATTGGAATTCACGAAGAGTTTGTTCCGAACTATTTTGTATTATTTCATAGATATCTTATTAAATGTTCTTTTTTTTTGTTTTTGATCCATGATATAAAAAAATAAATTCTTCAACTAGTTTCAAAATTGATAATTTTTAAAATAGCAGTGCTTTTTAGTAACTTTTCTTTATACTTTTGCTCTATTTTCTAAAGAAAGAATAATACGTTTAACAGTAATAATTTTTATAGTTTAAAATAGCCCACGTGACAATTAAAAGGGACAAATTAACCTGTGCATATCCCAGTCTCCCGGATTTCATTTAAACAGTTTATCACATTGCCTTTTGAATTAATTCGTTGCCATTTTAATAAAAACAAATTTGAGCAGCGAAATATTCTTATACAAAAGTTAATCTCGATAGCAAAAATTCAAACTAGCACAAATATCTTTCTAATTTATTTTTGATGTTATGATATGCAACTTTTGTTTTGTTTTATTAAAAATAATATTACATTGCTACCAATTTTTTTGCTAAATCTGTTTTAATTTTTTCAAACTGAAAAAGAGCAAAAAAATAACTACATGTAAAAATATATAAGTTAAAGTTTAAGCTAGTAAATCTAATTATAAAATCTTAATACTTTATTTTTAAATTAATGATAAAATAAATTAATATATATTTTATTGTATAAGCTACTTAGTATATTAAGCACTGTGGAAACTTTAAATTCATATTTTTCTGTTTTTGTATACTGAAAAGCTAAATAATGCCTCATATATGTTTGGCAATACAAGATATTTTATAAATAAAAACTAAAATTGTTCATAACATTTCTAAAAACCAAGTTTCACTAAAAGAAATCAAATGTCAAATATCTGCAACTTAAAGAAATGAAAATTGTTTTTGTCACATGAGCTGTATAATATATTATTGTTCTTTGCTGCCATATTAAATATTTGATGCATCATAATATAGTAAATTTTAGCATCTCTTCTTGAATAGTAATCAATATTTTTAATTCAAATACACATTTATGTTATCTATGAATAAAAAGATCAAAAATAAAAAATTAAAAAATAAAGGCCGGCTCTTCTAATTAAAGGCCGGCTCTTCTAAATAAAAGTCGGTCTGGACTTTTTCAGAAAAGGGTGGCTTCGTTACAACCCTGATAAAAACTAATAATTAAGGTTCAGATTGGTGGATGGACATTTAAAGAACAGATTTACATAAAAATGTTTGAAAATATGCTTCAAATATATAATTAAATAATTTTGAATTGTTTTCTTAGGTGGTGTAAATTGCGTATATATTTTGTCTTACGTAAGTGTTGTATTATATGATATTATTTTTACTTTTATGTTAATTTTAGTAATGTGAGAAAGGTTTTAAATGATTGCGAGTTAGATGCAACCTCTATTTATGGATAATATTTAATACATAATTCTTTAAACATTACATAATATCCCCCTCCCCCCTCTGAAGAAAGAACTGACCAATATGCTAACCTATTGGTTAGAACTTCCCCATTCACACAATTTTAATTAAAATTAAGTAACTTTAGCATATTGTCCAATATTATACATTTATAAGTAAAGTATTACAACAATAGCATTTATATAAAAATAAGCTAATACTTCTGCATAACTTTGTAGAATATAATTTTATAACAATTAATATAATTATAATGCACACATTTTCTTTTCCTGTTAAAAAAAATATTTGTTACACTTTGAAAACATTAACATTGTAGATTCGTAGTGTGGCCGGTGCTTATTGAAAAAAATAATTCGCTCTTCTCTTTCTATCCACCAGCATGTGATGTTCTCATTTTTCGGGCTTCGGTCACACTGCGAATCTACAATGTGTGTATAGATATATAAGATAAAATGCATAAATGCAGAATAAATCGTTCTGTATTTTCTTTACTTTTTATTTTCTGTTTTTTGCTTGATATGTTTTATTTTGTATATATTTCTTACTTAATGTGTTCTATTTTCGTTTAAATTTTTTGAGTGCTCCTCATACTATTTAATTGATATATTTTGCTTTGACTATATTGATACAATATTAGAAAACACTCCTATTTGAGGACATAATCGTGTGAGCTAATGAAGAGATTATATATTTTCTTTATTTTGTTTTCCCGCTTTTTAATAGTTTTTTTTAATAAATAAATAGAAAAATTTTAAAAATATTTTATTTTAATATATATATATATATATATACATATATATATACATACATATATATATATATATATATATAAGTTCAAAATGAAGAATAAAACAAAGAAAAATTATAGACAAAAGAAAAAAAAAGAGGGGGGGGGGTAAATAATAAGTAAAAAAATAGCAAACAACAGTTTATATATACAAAAAAAAGAAAAAAAAGAAATTAAATTTTATTTAAAATACCGAAAAAAAAAGATATAATCCTTTCTTCAGTCCACACGATTATATCCGCAAAATAGAGTGCTTTCTGCTATTGTATCAATAAAGCCAAAGCAAAATATATTAATACAATAGTGTGAGGAGCACTCAAATTTTTTTTTTATAAAATTAACAACAAGTAAAATAGATCACAAAAAGTAAAAATAACATGTAGAAACGGATAATAAAACAAAATAAAAATAAAAAACATTAAGAAGGGACTATAAAGCGAGTAGCAAAATCAGATCAACTTACATGGAAGGAATATTTTTCAAGAATGATTTAAAAATGTTTTCGCAGAAATATTGCCAGATTGCAAAATATGAAAACAAAAGGTGAAAACAAAAGCGCAAATTGAGTGTAACAAGAGGGTTTTAAAGTGTCGTTCTTACTGCACTGCTGAAGTGATTTGTTATTCTGAGCTTTGATTTGTTAATTACCAAGGATGGGCCCGAAATGGATCTGCGCAAGGTAATATTATACTGGATAATTTTAAAAATTGATCATAAATAGTTGAATGAAACTTATTGTTTTTCTTAATTAAATCTAAATTACATAAATAATAATAATAGAATATTTTGATTTTAATAATTTAGAATAATTTGAATAACTTATCATAATCGATCAAATTATCATAATCGTTTCATATAATGTCTTTCAACTATTGCATAATTTTATCTTAAACTATTTTTCATTTGCGCAAGTAAATTAGAAAAAAAAGTAATAGTAGGATGTAAGAGACAGTTGGATAATTAAAAATCTGACTATAGCTTTTTTTACTTTATTATTTTAGTTTTGTACAAAACGGTACATTTGCTTATATTATTAAGTTATTAATAATCAGATTCATGAAACTATTTTATTCAATAAAGTTGAATAAAGAAAATTAATTCTATTTGACTATATATTTGCATTCCATACAAAAATAACATTTTTTAAGTATACGTTATTTGTTTTTTGATTTTGTGATATTTATCATGACTTACATAAATTGATACATATCGTGACAACATAATAAATTATAGTATATATCAAATGTATTATTTGACAGATGTATATAAAATGATAGATAATGATTATTTGCATAAATAAAGAGGAATTTAATCATCAGAAGATTTGTAATAGTTCATAAATATGGGTAAAAACAAATAATTCAAGTACTGTTAATTCTTTACTTGGCATATGTATATCAATAAATAAGTAGAAAAAATATTTAAATTCTACAATAAAACATCCTGAAACAAGAGTTTTAGCCAATATATTTCATGCACGAAATTATCAAAAAATAGCAATCCTTAGTAATAAATTAACGAAATTGTCTGTGCATGCATACATTTTACGCATTTAAAAAATAAATAATAATAATAAGCATATCTCAGGAAAGATGATATTAAAATAAATGATTATATAACAGAAAAAAATAATGATAAAAAAATATAATGAATATAATTTCATAATTAAATTTACTTTTGGTTAGGATACAACATCGTTTTAGTAGACCGCATATTTCAGCGATTGATATGCAGGTTAACAATAAACAAGATTATA
Organism: Parasteatoda tepidariorum; assembly: GCF_043381705.1. Taxonomy (NCBI): domain Eukaryota; kingdom Metazoa; phylum Arthropoda; class Arachnida; order Araneae; family Theridiidae; genus Parasteatoda; species Parasteatoda tepidariorum. Next base: position 45,000,502 of record NC_092210.1, on the reverse strand, counting down.
AAAAAATGCCAAATAAATTGATTGTTAAATAATTTCGCTTATGTGATGCATTTACGCATACATAATTTTTTTATGAAATATTTTTAAAAGTAGTTTAATTTAATAACGTTACATAGTGCTCATTCCTTTAATTATATTATAATATGCCAGCAAAAAAATCAAAACAAGTCATTTTTTTCTCCCGTCAGGAAAGAGCGAATTAAATTACTGTTCTGTTAACTATGTTCAAAATATAAAGTTCCCTTATGCTTATAGATATAAAATAACAAACTCTTCAAAGCATGATTCAAAATAATATGCAGAATTCAAGCAGTGAACCTCAAAATTTTTTTACCAATTTTATAAAAAATATTGAAAATTTATTCAGATTATATAAAACACTCTCTTTAAATAGACTTAATTAAAATGTTAATTACTGTGCTTTATTTTGTTTTAAAGTTTAGTCACAAATAAGTTAAAATATGAAATAAAATTATTTTTAAAATATTATTTTTAGACTAAAAGTAGTATTTACATGATCCGAAAAAAAAAAAAATAACGCGTGTATAAGCTGTTTCTTTCACCAGCAATCTACTTAAAAAAAAATTTTTTTACTAATTTTAAAAAACTAACTTATTTTAACCAATTTTAATTAATTACTATTTTTTTTCACATTCTTCGCACATCGGTATGTTAAGATATTTTTCTTTGTCATCTTTGGTATTTCTTCCATTGAAAATTTAATAATTTAATTTGTTATATACTAATAATATTAGTAGTTAATAGTTACATTTCAGAATAAATAACATCTTTTCACTATTATTTTTCAATTCAAAAACAGTTCTTGTTTTGGAAATGATTAAAAAAAAGTCAATCTTAGATCAAAGCGTTTACCAAATAAATGATATAAAATTTTAAGTTTCAATAAGCGTATTAAATGTTAAAGCTACCAGTAGTGTAAAACAAAAGAGTTTGAATAACATTTTTATCTACAGATCATTTCTTAATGTATTTCAGAATAAGTTTGCAAACTGATGTTTTTTTATATATTTAATTTACGAAAAGGAGATAAATCTAAAATTCCAATAAGTTTTATTTAATTTTCGCTTTTAGTAAGCAATCACTTAATATTATGAGCTGAGTAAATATTGTCAATAAAAATCAACCAATTTCAAGAATTCTTATGGGTTTTTATTTTAAAAAATTTTTTTTGTTCATTTAAGAAATGTTTTCTTTAACATAATACAACAAATCTTCCTTGACTAATAAATGTCATAAATTTATTTGAAATATCTATGAATAAAAAATGAGATTTGAGAAAAAGGATAAAGCAACAAGTGAATTCGGGTCATTCTGTTAAATCATTTAACTCATAAAAACACTTAGCGCACTGTAATATTAAATGTATTTTTGCAAAACTGTATTTATAATTGGTTTTAATTCCGTATGTTTGGAAATTATTTTTTTATTAGGTAATTCTTCTCAAAGTGCCTAAATCGAGTATGTCTAAACTTGACACTCCCTCAGTGTCAACGATGTATCTCAGTCACTCACACACGCACTCAATTGCACGCACCCCGCACAAAATACGCACTGCTCTTTCTCAAAACCACAGATAATCAACTATAAAACATTTGCAAATAAGAGCACAACAAAACTGAATACTTACAGTTCTGTGAATAAGTTTCATGGATGCTGCAGCGTTTAGATCTAATAATTCCAGAATGCGGATCGCATGAGAGGAAGTGGGCAAAAAAAGGAGGAAAAACAAAAAATTAAGAAACAAAAAAATCGGGAGCGGTGACTATGCAATGCCTATTCCTAGAAAAGAATGAAATCCTATGCAGCACTAATCACTAATCAAAATTGTAAGGTTTTTTTCTTTTTTGAGGACATTAAATTAGTGTTTGAACTAGAGCTCTAATTTCTAGCGATGTACGGGGCATTCCTGTAAGTGCTGTTCGCGGATTCCACTTTTCTTCTGGAGGGGGGAAGAGCAGAGATGCTTTGGGTTTACCTAAGGGTCGAATGAAGGCTCCGTCGCGCCAACTTGGCGACCACCATACACAAATTACGTTGCCAGGTGATGCACAGTTTTGTTTATTAGCAACAAAAACTTCACGGGAAAATAATATCCATCCTAGTCAAACGTCAAGGAAAAATTTCGAATTGATTTGTTCTTGATTCCCTGAGTGTATTCTTAAATATATTTACCGTCAATTACTAATTTTATGCTCTGTTTCTCAATGAGTAATTAGTAATATTATGTTCAAGTTAATAACATAGGTATTAAATAACTATATTGTTGATTTTTGCAAAAAAGGGATGGTGTCGAATATTGATTATTCAGAAATAAATTATTTCCTTTTTTTAAAATAAAAATTAGCAACATTTGTTTTTTATTATACTTTCTTTATTATAAATGACTCTTATTAGACTCACATAAAAACACGCATATTTTCAGTTTTTGCTTAAATTAATTTGATCTCAGAGCGCGGAAAAAACCTATGCCATTAAGTAGATATTATTGTATTTTTTGATTTTTATTAAAGCAACGAGAAGTAAATAGGAAACAATTTGAATTACACAATAAAAAACAAATAAAAAAATAATTATCTGCACTTTTTAAAGTAACAAAATTTTTATATTATTTCAAAAGTCATCACTTGTAATCTCGGTAACAAAAATCTTTTAGCTCTACAATGGGTACCGCAGATTATCATAGCTTTAGCATCTTATTCTCTGTTTTTAAATAAATAAAAAAAATCAAAAAAATCTTGGGCATGCTTGAGTGTTGTGTACTATTTTCGCTACACATACGCGGTACATAAATTTAGTCAAATTTTTACAATACTAGTCTCATCTAACTGTATTAGGACCACTTTAAAATGCGTAAAAAATTATGTATCTTATACTCGAATATGCTTCGAGTATTTTTAATTTAAGTAGTCAAAGATATTATTACTTTAAAAACTGAGTCTTACAAATAAGAATTTTTTTTTAAAATTAGTATGAACATTTGCTAAGAAACGTACGTTATGAGTAAAATAAACTTTATGTCAACCAAACTAGTCCAAAATTAACTAGTGGAATCACATTAATCAGATTGCATCTAAGCCTCATAATATTAATGTTTAAAACCATAACCTGTAAAATTATTCTTGGTTAGAAAACTACATTTTTGTAACTGAATTCATAACTGAAGTTATCGTATGGTCAACCAAAAAAATCATTAAGTTTGCACCTTAGTTCTTGATATCCGATCATTAGATCAAAAGTTATAAAGCATCAGCTCTATCATGTTGCGCATTATCTGACAAATCAATGCATATAAAACCACTGTTTTAATCTCATATATTAAGTGAAAGAGAAATATTTTTCAAGCAGTGCTAGAGGAAGAGAAAGTTAGAAAGAAAATGTCGTTTTAGGAACATTCACATCCATATTACTTAAATATAAATCGTAACAACAATTCGATGAGTTCTAATTTGATATTTTAAATCAGAGTATAACTTTTGTTGCTAAAATTTGCTTGCATACACAAATAAATTTACACATTCTCACGTTTTTTTAATAATATTTTATAACTTTATAAATACATTTACAGAATAAACTAATTCTATTTACATTATTAAATAGTTATATATTTTTCAAATAAGCCCTGTTATATACATTTGTAATTGTATAAAAAAATTGAGTGCAGTTTTATTTTTTCATGTCGGTATTAGCACTTCATAACAATCAACATTTTTATACGTCTATAAAACAAAATAACAGAAGAATTTTATTATTTTAAACGCTTTAAAATTACATTAAGTATAGTTTTCTTATGAAGTAGGCACCACAATTTCATTTTAATTTTCGCTTTATTTTGAATTAATTTTTACCACTGGATCTTAGGTTGTTTTTATATTAAGAATTTTATGGTTGTTAAGTTAATAGTTAATAAAGTTATTTAGTTAATATAAGTTTGATTTCTTAAATTGTAGTACAGTGCACAAAATAAAAAATGGACCACACTGAATAACTTTTCGATCTAATGATTGGATTTTCACGTTCTAATCTTAAGCTTAAACGTTTGAGGGAGTGACTTCAAATATGCTAATTAATTAGTGCAGGCGATATTTTAAGTTACGAAATCGAACATAAAAACGTACTGTATCTGAATAAAAATACCTTTTTCAACAGATTCAGATTTCTAACCCCCAAAATATAGAGGGTAGCCGCAATCTGGAAAATATGTTCCCCATAGTTTGGTCAGGAGAGCTGTCGAAAACTTGGGACCTCTTAATTTTAATTTTAATTTTTTGCATATTTCGCCATAACTTCAGAACTTTTTAAGCGAATCGAAATCTTTTTAAACACAATTATGAAATTCGTTCATCCGTTGAAAATTTTTATAAAATCTGGAGAAAATTATCATATTATCCTGAGAAAATTCCAAAAATATATAACTTTAAGTAAATATTTAATTCTTTTTCTTAATTTATTAAATAGTAGTCCAAACAATTTTGAATTCTAAGGCATACATTTTTTGTATCATTTTAAAGGATGTAATTTTATATGGCTAAACCCAAAGTTTGAGCGAAATCGGTCGAATAGTTCCTGATAAATTGAGTTTTAAAAATTCGGTTTCCTTCTGATACGATTTTTTTAAATTCAATTTCTTTGGAATTGTTTGACCGACCTTGTTCAAAATTTGTATTTTGCCAAATAAAATTATATCCTTTAAAATGATGTAAAATTATGCACCTTACAATTCAATTGCAATACATTTTTTTACTATTATTAAATAAAATAAAAGTTCTCGAGATATGGCGAAATACACAAAAAATAAAACTAACGTTAAGAGATCGAAACTTTGGACTGCACTCGTGACCAAACTATGGGGACCATATTTCTCAGTTTGAGGCTTCCCCCTACATTTTGGGGGTCAAAAATCCGAATCCGTCGAAAAAAAGGTATGTTTATTCAGAGAAATTACATTTTTGTGACTGATTTCTGCACTGATTATTTAGCATATTTAAGCCCCCCCCTCGAATCATTAATATTGAGTCATAGAACGTGAAAATCCGTTCTTTGAATCAAAAGCTATTTAGGGTGGTCCGTTTTTTTTCTATTTTGCGTATTGTACATTTACCAATTACGTGTGTGTTACATTTCTAAATCAATTTAGAACAAATTTAAATGATGATTGAAGATTTATAGCTTTTTTCCTTACATTGGTTAATTTAAAGAAATTCATGTAAATGCAATTAAATTTTAATTAATGATGCTTAAATATTTAGCTTAAATATTATAATGATGCTTAAATATTTAGATTAATATTGATCATAAAATAAACTAGAAGTCATAAATTTTACAAGTCTTTCTTAAGTTTCTCTTCAAGTCTTTTAAAACTTTAAAATATGAGTTTTGATCATTTATAAAGCACCATAACTGATAAAACTTAAAAAAAGGACTAATATCAAAATTAAACAAAAAAACTTTTAACTTAATGGAATTTTCACACACCTTCTATCATTATTATCTTATCACTAAGCAAATTTATTTTAGGGATAAACATTCACTGTATTTTACGACCAAGTGCGAAGTATAATAGACTTATTCAGGTTTAGGTGACGAGAATTAATTCTAATAATCTCCCATCCTGTACCTTCATTTCCATGTTTTGGAGTCTAACAAAAACACTCCTAATCCTCTGAGGAATTCTTGCCTGGAATCTTTTCAGTCAGCTCTTTCATATCTGTAAGCGCGCATAAATTTCTGCCAGCTGCTTGTGCTTTGCAGTACATATTTTGGTGTGAATTGTTCACGGAATGTTTAGATGAAAATTTCTAAAGAAAATTAAGAAGAAAAAAAATATCACGGTATAGTAATAAATAAATAAAAATTTAAAAGCATTTTATTTTATTTTATTTTATAACTGGCATTGCACACCTGACTCAATTTTGAGTTTATGACTATCAATGTTCAACTCCGTAGCCTTGTAAATTTGAAACCAATCCAGAAGACAAGAGAACTCTTGGATAAACTATTGGACAAAACTATCCTTCGTGGAGCACTTTTTGATAGAACAAACCCGCATTTGCGTTACAGGGAGAGGAAAAACCAGAAACCCCTACAGTTAGCCTGACAGCAAGTGGACTCTAACCCACGATCCATCCACCACTGAGGATATTTTATGGCTGCACTGTGGTCGGCTTGAGCCGGGTGAGAAATTCGTATCGACAAGTCATCGCTGGAATACGAACTCCGGTCTCATCATTGGAAAGCGAAAACTCTAACCCCAGAGCCACTGCAACTCAATATGCAGAAACATTTTTGTTTTACAACCCTCGATAAACAGCCGACCCAATTTTGGGCTTACGAGAATGTTCAATTCCGTAGCCTTGGAATTTTGAATCCAATCCAGAAGACAAGTGAACTCCTGGTTTAAGTATTGGGAGAAAAGTTTGCCTTCGGGGAGGACTTTTTGATGTATCTATCCCGCATTTGCGTTGCAGGGAGAGAAAAACCACGAAAATCTCTCACGGTTAGCCAGGCGGCAAGGGAACTCTAACACATGATCCGTCTTCAACTGAGGATATTTTACGTCAGCACTGTGGTTGGTGCAAGCCGGATGCGGAATTCGTATAGATCAGCCATCACGAGATTCGAACTCGGCTCACCTCATTGGAAGGCGAACGGTCTATCCCTTTAGCTAAATCACAAATATCACAATTTTAGGCAAAATTTTGCAGAACGACAAATGAGTTCAAATGTATAAGGTGTTCCATATTAACCGAGCTCTTAATATGCACTTTTAGAATTTTTGCAAACAATGAAGTCAGAAAAGTTCAATTAACTTTACAGAGGTTAACATTTAAATGATCAAGATCAAAAATGCTTTCAAATTCCTATCACTTACCATTGAGGTCAATCAGAGTGAAGGAAGGATTAAAATCATCCAAAGTCAGTATATTCACCTAAAATATTATTGAAAACAGTTTCCGGTGGAACTGTAAGGGGGAAAATATAGTTCGACTTAGCGTAAGGTGTCCTACTATTCAAAAAACGTTTTTTTTTTCATATACATATATAGATTTTAATCCCCTCTTCGAGGTTATCTCAGTAATTATTAGTCAGAGCTTTAAAATGTGTTTGTTTTTATCTCATTTAAAGAATAACTTAATGCCCTAAATTTGCTTTTAAAAGGATATTTAAAATACACTCATGGACAAAAAAATTTGCGCACCTAGAAGGAGTCATCAAAATGAAACGAAATTTTACATACGTAATGACTACTTACTTTGATATAAGTAAATGATTGGAAAATCAAAGAAAAAAGATAATCTTTGATTTTCTAATAATTTACTTACATCAAAGTAGTCATTACGTATGTAAAATTTCGTTTCATTTTGACGATTCCTTCTCGGTGCGCTAATTTTTTTATCCATGAGTGTATATATGAAGGATGGTTTTTATGGGATACCCTGTATGATAAATGTAATATTTATTTGGAAATGTTTGATGTTAATATTTTTACACACAAAATACCCATTAATTCTCAGAGGTCCATGTTTACAAGGTATAACATAATATTAATGTTCTTTAAAATAAATATTTTCAAGATGTGTTATAAAATTTGGAGCAAAATTTGGAAGTATATTTTTCAATTGGTTGAGATATCTTATTCAAAATAAATATTCCAACTTGCTTGGAATATAATCTTAATGAAATCTTTTATTAAGGTGTTATGTAAATAATATTAAAAGAAGTAAAAAAAAACAGATATTGATATTTTGCAATGCATATTATATTGCGTATTAAAAATATCATTACCGATTATGTTACAAATAAATTAATTACATTAAATAGGAAAAAGCCTTTAAAATCAGATTTATTTAAAATATTTTTAATCATTTTGATTTAATTCCAAAACAGTTCAAAAATAAAGAATAACTATGCAAAGTGATTTATCATTAATTGTTTTAAACAAATACATTTAAGTATGTATTTCGCAAAATTTGAAAAAGCAAAAATCTAGAATAGAATAGATCGTATGATATACAAAGGTGCAAAGCATAACAATTAGCATTATCGAGATAGTTATATGAAAATCACTTTCTGATAATTTTCGAAACCTCACAAGGCATTCTTCTATCAAATCTAAAATTACACAAACTTCATTTTAGTTTCATTTCAGATCATTTTTATTATCTTATAGATTTAAAGTTAAGATGTAAGTTTCATGAAGAAATAATAATAATCTCCTCAAATCTTAGTGAAACAAAATATATAATTGAAGCCTTTTTATCTATATTTATGAAAATAATTTTAATGGGTCGTATTTGTGCATTCGCTAAACTTTCAAGCGTAACTTTCATTTTTCCTTTTATAAGGCTAAAGGGCATAGCAAAAACTTACATTAAACACTTACCAATGAAATTATAATTTTTGTGGTTTTTAGCTATTCAACGAATTAAATTTTTTATTCAAAGAATTTTAGGCGGGTTATAAAATTTCCTTTATCTTTAATCATATTTCGAAAAATCGTAACTAAAGTTTTATAAAGACGCTCTTTTCCTTTGAGTCAATTACATAGACTCAGAGAATAGTCTTTAATGTTTCTCCGTTAAGTGCAGGAAAAAAAAAGTCTAAGTGAAGGTAAGTTAATACAATTATTCCCCCAACAGAGCTATCGAGTGACTAAACTGGGAGCATTCTTAAAGGGGAAAAATAAAAGCTTTTAAGGCTCTGAATTCGTGTTTAAGGCTCTTGTCAAAGACTTTAGAAGAATTTATCCTCTTTTTGTTGTGGATAAATATAAATAGATAAAACTCACTAGATTGGCCATATTTTTCTTTAAAAAAATATGAGTTTCTAAGAGTATTTACTACAGTTAATGCAGCAATTTAATTCAGAGCGTATATATTTATTTTTGACTCGAATCTTTAAATTTCCTTTAAATTGAATATACTTTCTACCCACTGATATTTACTTAGGGGAGTGTCGGGTACACCCGCCCACTGTCAATTTCATATGTATAGCATATTTTTTCAAGTCAATGGGCCATCGGACATTAATTGTTATATTAAAAAAAGATTATTTTCAAAGTTTCAAGTATTTATGCAGCTGGTAACATGGTAAACAATAGTTTTGAAAATATGTTGAATACATTAGTCATGAAATTAAGTAATTAAAAATTAGTAAGAAAAATTGGTTGAATGTTTCGATTAAACTTCATTTTAATACTAAAAAAATAATTTTTTCTATACATACGCATTAAAGTATGTAGTCTAAAGTTCAATTTGCACAAAGAAAGAAGTTTATGTGTGAAAAATTGTTCGAGTCAATTTACAAATTTACAAAAAAAATTGGATTTCGGGTAGCCCCGCTCACATGAATGTCGGGTACCACAGCCCAATTTTATTTCGTCGATAAATGTACGGTTGCAAAGATTATTATTTTATTGCTTCAAATTTGAATGTTATATGCATTTTTAACAACAAATATTGTTGTTATTAAATGATTGTTATTAAATGATAGAATTCACTAAAAGTCTATAAATATGTAATAAATAAAATAACTTTGTGATAAAAATGATAAATGAGGTTTATCTATTGTCAATACATTGGTCATTTTCATTTACACCTGAAAAAACAGTAAAAAAACATAATTTTTGTGACTGGACGGGGCTACTCGACGCATTTGGAAAAGAGCTGAGAAACATGTTTCTTTAAATTTTTATTTTTTTAAGTTAAACTATTCTTTTTTTGGTTTATTCTTTTTGCATTATTTAATTAGATGATAAAACAATAGAAACATACAAATATATTGATTATTACTCAATATTATACAGAAATATAAGCAATACTCCTTAAGTGGGTGGAGCTACCCGACTCTCCCCTAATTTTTATCATTTTAGATCCAGAGTTATTGTGAATAAATGTAAAACATCGAGTTTCGCCTCCTACTCTCTAACACCAAAAGGTTACTATACTGTAAAAATTAATTATAACACATTACGGTCAAAAGATTAAAATCATTTTGATCTTAAAATCATTCCTTTTATCGTATCTATAATTACTACAGATATCATCTTCAGTTTCAATACATAAATCATGAGTACGAAGCAAGATAAATTCATCGTATCGTATATATTAACAATACAGATATTATCTTCATTTTTAATTCCTAAATCATGAGTACGAAGCAAGATAAATTTTCTTGTGGTATAAATTGTTTATTAAAATTATATAATTCAGAAAATCAAAAACAATAAACCATCAATAAATTCAAAAATAAATAAGTTTCATGATAAAGGAATTAGCCAGAATAAAAATAAGTAAGCCAGAAATGGCGAAAAATTAAATCCTCACGAAACAATTTTCCATATTAAAAACAATTATGAAAAAGTCAAAGAATAAGTAGAATTTTCCAGTATTTAAAATCACAATTAAGGATATATTTATAATCATATTAATAAACTGAAATGACATTTCTTAGTTTTGAAAATAGAATATTTCTAAAGACATTCTGGATATCGTATTAATTTAGTCTTTGTTTTTAATTAATTATTTTTTAAATTTTCTTTATTTATTAAAAGTCTTTTTGCTTATTATTATTTTTTTCCTTTGATTCTTCTTGTTTTCTGTGATAAATTTTATTTAATCGCCAGAATGGTCATATTTTTTTTTTCGCGAAAGGGGGAGTATAACATTATTCTTGATTTCCAGTCAGCGCTTACATACTTGCAATGCTTACAAAGCATACATTCTAAATTTTAATTTTAAAACAACTCAATATTTCGTGTCATTATATAATTACAATCTTATTCTTTTTTCGCAATAAATATGTTCAAAGATTGTAGTTTGTTAAAAGTTAAGTACAGAAGTTCTTTTTTAACTTTTGTTATAGATTTTTTTTAAAAAAACGGGGGTAAGGTTTTTTAAAGCCAGAACATATTCCAGAAAAATTAAAATTCTTTTGATTTAACCATGTTTTTGTTTTAGCTGTTTTATGTTAAGGACGTTTTTGATCATGCTAAGTAAAGTATATGTACATGTAGTAGTAAAAAATAGATGTCCTACAATCTATGGAATCATTTAACATGTAACGCTTGAAATAAACTGATTAAGAAGTAACCTGTCGGTTGAAAGTAAATATCTAATCATTTTTCTTTTATTTTATTTTCAGATTGAACGAACTTGCTTCACCTCCATTGTTATAAAAATAATTAAATTAAATTGTTTTCGCCAAACAGCTCTAAAAAAAGAGTAATTAAGAAAAGTCGTTGGCTCCGGAAAATTTCTCTCATATAAAGCACCAATGGGTTTAGTTTCGCGAAATCGATGATTTTTTTTCCTAACGTCGCCAACAAAAAGCTGATGCTTTTTGCTGTCTACTAGAGCTATAAGTTGCGCAATATTGTATTTAAGCAAGCGAGATGTATTTTACCAATGAAGATCTTCCAAAATTCGCTTCTCATTGATTTAAATAAATTATTTGTTTTTACCTTGCTATACTAACTAAATTGTTTCTTTCCTTTCTTAAATATTCCACGAGTTTATGTTAGAGTATGGGACTTGAAATTGTTGTGTTTGTAAACTCTGAACTTTATATTTGTATATATAAGGTATTCTGTGAATAATTCTTTGTTGATAATATTACTATCGTGCGTACAATTCCAAACTAAAACGCATAAAATTATTATCCGATCAGTACAAGAAGTGATTTTAATTTGCGAAGCAATCCGATGAAAGCTGTTTCATGCGCTAGGGAGCTCACCAAGTAGATAGTCGGGCACCCCTAGTTTCTAATCGAGCAGTTCCCAGCAGATCACCGAAGTCTGGCAGCTGACAGTGTGCGGGTGAGTGATCACTTGAATCAGTCTGCGTAGGGACCGAGGGCGTGCGGTATGGGTCCTCGTTAAACTGTGCTACCGTAAAGTGCTCGACTTCGCACGCAGGTCGTCGGGCTACCGAAGCTGGGGTGCCATCCCCTCTGCAGAGGATCAAAATTGTGATGACTCGTCTTTGGATCATCCTCAGGGATGTTTCCCAGACATTCGCCAATAGCCCATTGTGCAGCTCTAGTGCGACGTAAATGAACTACAACTACAACAACTCTAATCGAGCATAGTTATCATTTAAAAGGCTTATCTCTTGTTAGTGATTTTACATGTTTATTGAAATTTTTTTGGTAATCCGTCTAATACAACATTTTTAGTTTGGCAAAAGTATTTAATTATAGTGGACTTCAGTAAACGAAAAATATACTATTATTCAAAATTAAGCAAATTATCTTCATTGTGGTGATTATCTTCAGAGCTATTGAGCAGATTTAAATGAAATTATTTATTTACATAGGTCGATATTTAATTGTTATAATACACACTCGTGAGCGGGTGTAATGTATATGTATGAAACGTTGATAGCAGAATCGAATGCATAAAATGGGTTATTGGGGGTGTTTCCCCTACATAAAGATATGGTCTTGCAAAGTGATTTCAGGTTGGAAATTAGACAATTTAGAAATTCCTCAGGCAATTATTTCGCGATTCAGCAACATCATTTTGCAGCCTTGTTCTTTTCACATGACGCCTCACCGTGATCTATGGCTTTAAGACCCGGAGATCTGGTCGGAGAATATTTTAAATGTTCATAAAGCTCGATCCTGTGTGGTCGTGTGTTGTTGTCTATTGAAATATTGAGCACACGTCAGTTTTGAGACTTTATCCCTTCACTTGACAAAATATCTCTAGTAAAAATGAGTGGGCTATAATAAAAGAAACCGGTTCTCAGCTGTTATTATAGACAATTTCTCAAATTTTTGAAGTTAAATAGAAGTGTTCAAACGGTTCATACTTTCAAGTAGTAAGATGCAAGGATCTTTCTCACCAATATCCAAGAAACTAATTATTACAGCAGCGGTCTGGGGGAACTACTTGTTCAATGGTTGCACACTTTTTTGTTTCATTAGAGCTCATCTGATCAAGTGAAAATGTTTGCTGAATGGATTTTTCCTACCCAGATTTCAAGAATTCGACCGCATTTGAAGCACTTTTAAAAAAGCTCCCCTGAAACTCCCTTCCAATGACCCTCGAGGGTCTGAAAGCGAAATTTTTAAGCGAGTGTGAACAATTCCCACAAGAACTTTTAAGCGAATTTATTTCTGGAACAAAATTACTTTTCTAGACCTACAGATCTGTGTGGTGGCTGTAAGCTCTATTAATACAATTTTTTGTACTGATATGTGACTACTGTTTCAAATTATTCGACACAGGTAAGCGAACATGCGTGTGTATATTACAACTATTGAAATATCAATTAATTTATATTGCTCAAATTTATGTTCATAACAAGTTTTTGAAATCTATCCATTATTTATATAGATAATCGAAGGAATGTAAAAGTACTCTTAATTCTAAGCATCAGAATACATAAATAAAAAGAAATTTATGTTAAGAGAGTGTTTTTCAAATGACAGACTTCCTTGTTCCGGTCATATTTTTCTGAAAACGAGCTTAGTTGACATCGTTGTTTGCCAAAAACCTTATTGTTCAAGAATATAAATACTCAATACTAATTGCTTAAAAGACCTCTCTCCTCTCGGTCAAACTCAACTGTAGAATAAGTAGACAAGAGGAGAGAAAATTGCTAGCTAACATACTTTTAATCCTCTTTATTTAAATGTCAAAAATATGATGATGATTGAATTTTACTGTATTCGGTAGTATCTTTTAATACATCTAAAATACTTCTAAAATCTAAAATACACCTAATTAGAGTTAGAGAAATAAAGTGTAAGGTATTTTAGATTTTCAATTAACTTTTTATGACAAAATTCTTCTAATTAAGGTTTGAAATCATTATTTCCAGTTGAGTAGTTAAGTAGTATACATTTGCGTTTTAAGAACTATAACTCCTACTTTTTATGATTTAAGAATCCTTAATCATAAGAAGTAGGAGATCATAAAAATACTTCGTTGATTTCAAAAATTAATTCGTCACGAAATCATGTGATTTCTGACGAAATGCGAACTCACAAATATATGACGAAAATGTTTCCTCATCTCGGGACCTCATTGCAGTGCATTAGCATTACTAAAATGAAGGCTAGAGGATCGAAGCTAGAATGACAGAACAAGCCTAACGGCCTGTATGGAGGTCGAGGAGTCGTCCCCCCATATTATCACCACGATCAACAATTAGGCATACAAGGTTTACAATATGAGGCCCTACGAGTAGCTCATTTTTTTTTCTTTGGAAAAAAATAAAATATTGAAATATTGATTTACTTTTGGAGAAATTCATATCTTAAAGAAATGACGATAATTACTTCTTTACTTTATTACAATTATTTTTACTTAGCAGAATTTTTGCTTGGAGCATATACCAGGAACCGGTTTCGTCAAAAACAAAGAAAGTTGCGTGGTATTCGAATATTAATTGTTTACACCACGTCTGTCTTTAGATTTCTTTTAGAAAAAGTACTTTTTTATGCAATTCACGATATCAGAATTTTTCAGCATAATCTAAATCAGTTTTCATCACTTAAGACAGCAATAAGATTTAATTTTCAAAATCCGTAAAAACAAAAATGAATTTTGAAAGATGTTGTCAAATAATTTGACAACATCAAACATTTGTTAAGTAGAAAAATATATCAAAGAAATTAACATCAAAAATTAAATTAAAAATTTTAGAGGGTTAGAGGTCTCTTTAAAAAAAAGAAAAGTTTTAAATTGTGTTCGAGCATTTTCTTCTCTTGCAAGATAATTTTTTCAAAACTGAAAATAGCTTTTTTCTCTCTAGAAGTGACCATGTATTTTTATTTGATTTGCAAGGAAAAATTCCGGATCAAGTTATAGTAAAAAATATCGGCCGCCTGGGTGCGTAAAATTAATTTTAACGTAGAATCAATTTTTACTGTAAAGTTTTATGCTGTATGCTTTATCATGATAATCACTTAACTATAGTGATTTTACATAAATATTACTATAGAAATTGTGACAAATCAGAATTTCTGTCCCGTAAAATTTTTCGGTAATAATAACCGCCTCTCTGGTGCCTATGCATTTTATCTGAATTTAATTCAGAATTTTTTACATTGAATGAATTATTTAGAAGAACAAACTATTTCAATAAATTACAGATTCAAGCGAAATTGTTTTATTTTATATACTAAAAGTCAAATGCAATCAAAAACTGATATTTAGAAGTAAAAACATCAACTACTAATGTGGGAATAAAAGAGGACGTGTCAATCAATGTATTCATTAAAACACACTTCGACAGCTAATAGTGAGGATTCTGTTATCGTCGCGGTCTGCTTTCTTTCTATCTCCTAAGTAAGTCACGTGGTATGAAGCTCCCAATTATCGTAATGGAGTTGCCCTCAACGAGATATTCATTATTAATAACACTCACTTTCAGAGATGCTTCAAATCATAATAGTGATGAAGTTCAATGCAAGAATTTCGCATCGTTGTTCTGAGATTCTAACACAAAATCTTTGATTTTTCTTTCTCCTTTGAAGTTCGTAGATTTTGCAGTTAAATATCGTTCATTGATGAAATTGCATCGAATCCATTTAATTATTACTCCATTATTACCACCATTACTAATTATTATCCATTTAATTACGAGATATTCATTATTAATAACACTCACTTTCAGAGATGCTTCAAGTCATGATAGTGATGAAGTTCAATACTAGAGTTTCGCATCGTTGTTCTGAGATTCTAACACAAAACCTTTGCTTTTTCTTTTTCTTTTGAATTTCGTAAATTTTGCAGTTAAATATCGTTAAATAATGAAATTGTTTCGAATACATTTAATTATTACAATACTTTTAAATGAGTGTAGTAATTGAATAATACTTTGAAAAATTAAAAATTACAGCTTTTCGATTTAAAAAAGTGAAAATATAATAAAATAGTATTATTTTGAACATATAGTGCAAAAATATAAATCATTCTGTATTTCAGTACATGAAATTGTCATGTGCAGTGGGCAAAAAAATAAATGGACCACCACGAATTATGTTTACACTAATGATTTGATCTTCAAGTTCTAGGATTCAATCTTAATGGTTCAAAGGTGTGCCCTCAAATATGCTAATTAATAAGAACAGACGATGTTTTAAGTTACGAAATCAGACGCAAAAACGTACTTTCTCCAAATAAACAGACCTTTTTTTCGACGGCTTCGGATTCTTGACCCTCAAAATATAGGGGTTGGCTGAAATCTAGGAAATGTGGTCCCCATAGTTTGGTCAGGAGAGCGGTCCTAAGTTTGAACCACTTAATGTTAATTTTATTTTTTGAGTATTTCACCATATCTATAGAAATTTTTCAGAAAATTAGAAACTTTTGCACACAACTATAAAGTTCGTTTATCCAAAAATTATTCCATAAAAATATAACTTTTAGTAAAGATTTATTATTTTTTATTATTTTATTTAATAATAGTTGAAAAAATTTCGAATTGCATGGTGTACTATTTTTTACATTATTTTAAAGGGTGTAATTTTAGATGGCGAAATACAAAATTTGAACGAATTCATTCAAAATAGCTCCTGAGAAATTGAATTTTAAAAATACAGCTTTTTAGCTCTCTTGACCAAACTAAGGAGGCCATATTTTCCTAATTGTGGCTATTCTCTTTATTTTGGGGCTCACAATTCCTAATCGATCGGAAAAAGGTATGTTTATTCAGAGAAAATACATGTTTTTGTCTGATTTCATAACTTAAAATATTGCATGCACTTATTAATTACCCTATTTGAAGTCACCCTTTCGAACCATTAAGATTGAGTCTTAGAACGTGAAGATCCGATCATTAGATCAAAAGTTATTCAAGGTAGTCCGTTTTTTACTTTGCGCACTGTACACACATATGCGTAACTGAAAGTAACTCTACAGGGTGTCCCAAAAGGTCGTTTACAAACTTAACATGCTGGTCTGTCATATCATGATGAACAAGATTTACATAGGAACTTGTGTCCGAAAATTAAAACTGCGACCGCTAGAGGGCGATAATTGCACGAAAACGGGAGAGTGGGAAAAACAATCATTTCAGGCGTGGACGTTGAAGGAGAAGGATGAATGAGTTTAGTAACGCAGAAATGGCCGACATGCATTACGTATACGGCGCCGCTGATGGAAATGGACGAGCCGCGGCACGGACGTACCTTGAGCGCTTCCCAAACAGACGTCAGCCAAGTCATGTTTTGTTTGGACGATTGCACCGCAGATTATGTGAATCAGGTGCTTTCGTAGCACGTAGCCACATCGGTCGAGAACGTGCTACACGCACACCTGTCGTAGAGGAAACCGTGCTACAGGAGTATGCCATCAACCCGCAAAGAAGTCTCCGAGAAGGCGAACGTGTCTTGGGTGTAGCTCGTTCCACCATAATGCGCATACTGCACGATGACATGCAACACCCTTACCACTTCCAAAAAGTACAGGCATTGTGCGCTGACGATTATCCCAAACGCATTGCATTCTCACGCTGGTATTTGCAACAGCGGGTCGCACAGCCAGATTTTCCATCATGGATTTTGTTTTCTGATGAATCCTGCTTTACACGGGATGGTGTCGTGAACCTGCACAACATGCACGTATGGGCGCATGAAAACCCAAGATGTACACGTGCCCATGCACATCAACAACGTTTCAGCGTAAACGTTTGGGCTGGTATTATCGGTGACATGTTGATTGGCCCTTACCTTCTACCTGAACGCCTCGACGGAAATACCTATCGCATTTTTTTAGAAAGAGTTTTGCCGGATCTGATGGGTGACGTTCCAGCCGCTACACGCCGAAACATCTGGTTTCAGCATGATGGAGCGCCTGCCCACTTTAGCTACGCTGTTCGAGAATACCTCGATAGGATTTATCCTAATCGCTGGATCGGTAGAGGCGGACCAGTCCCATGGCCGCCGCGATCCCCCGACCTGACTCCCCTGGATTTCTACCTGTGGGGACACATGAAGTCCATAGTGTACGAGACACCTGTAACATCGGACATGGATCTTATCGCCAGGATCGCGGAAGCGGCAGCACGTGTCCGTGACACTCCTGGCCAATTTGAACGGGTTCGTGAATCCATGCGCCGACGCTGTGAAACGTGCATTGTGGCGAATGGAAGGAATTTTGAGCATTTGCTGTGATGTAATGATGTTTTATAATAAAAATCATATTAACACCGCTATCGATATCATTTTTTTTCTCCTCATCCAAACCTGCACTTATCGCCCTCTAGCGGTCTCAGTTTTAATTTTCGGACACAAGTTCCTATGTAAATCTTGTTCATCATGATATGACAGACCAGCATGTTAAGTTTGTAAACGACCTTTTGGGACACCCTGTAATGAAGGAATATTTAAATCGGAGTTTTACTGAGTATACGTACAGTTGCCTTTGTAAAATATTCTAGTTTGGAATCTTTCATGTAATGTTTTTTTGCAGTACAATGAAAATAGAAAGTAAATAAAAAAATACTACGAAAGAAAAATTGAATGAAACTAGCGATTTGATCTAAAAGAAATGAAAAGAAAATCAAATACTAGAAGGAATTCAGAATAAAACGAAAAGCTTATTCCAGTTGACAGAGGTAAGTTCCATCTTGAAAAGCTTCTAAAGAACAACTTTATTTGATAAATTACAATAAAATCACTTTATTTAAATTTAAGGTGTTAGTTTTATACAAAATATATAGTTATTTGAAAATCTGAATAACATTTCCACGCATTCAATTGAATGCTGCGAATACAATTGTATTAAATTTAAAAATAAAAATACACTTTTTACTTTCATTTTCATAACGCTTCTTTAAATAAAAAAAAAGTATTCTGTAGTTAGAAAAATAAAGCAAAAAATTCTCTATTTAAAAATATTCTGTGCTAGAGATAAATAAAGAATATGGTGTATAAATGAGAGAATGTTATAAACAACGGTATGGTTTTCTCTTAACTCGCTGCTAAGAGAAAATATAGTCGGTTGTAAAATTCGTAGTATAAATATTAATTTATATTATGCATTATCTGATTTATAATAAACTACATCCAAATTTTTGGGAAGGAAAAAGTCTTTATTACAAGACAATTTTTGATATATATTTAGCAGTATTTAACTTTCTTTCTCTGAATTTCAACATTTTAATTCTTTTAATCGTCCACCAAAATAAATATTTTATTTGTTATAAACAATATATTAACAAAATTTTTCCATCTAGCTTTTAACCACGCTGAAGTTCTTTATCAAATTTAATTTCTATATTTAAGATATTTCCGCGATATTATCAAAATTCTTTATGTATTGAGTTTTAGCAACAATTTAAAATCTGTCCGGTAGCTATTAAATCACACAAAACACTATAAGAAAAACTTTTAGACATTTCCTCATAGTATACGGAGAAAAAAAATTCTGATGAAATTACCGTACGATATGATAAAGCTTTTCTAATAATAATAATAACCAAAATATACGGTATTTGAAAAAATTTTTTGGTATTTTTTACGTTCATTTGGTAACGGTTTACCGGTAATTTTGATTATCAAAATTCTTCTTAACACACATTTAGTAAAAAATAAATATAAAACTGATAAGTAAATTAAACCCATTGAATGGTTTTTTAAGCTATTCTCTTAGTTAACAAATATATAAAATTAACAAATATTACGACCAATGACAAATTTTATCACAGATTATAAAACCATAGTTTATCATCATTGCCAAAGCACTTTGTTAAAATACCGTGCTTTTTGGTGTTCTGTTATAGTCAAAATCGTGGTTAATTTTACCATATCCTGGTAGTTTTGACCATACTTTTTTCTCGGTGTAGGCAGAAGTATTAAAACTCTTTTCATTTTTGTCATGAGAAAAGATAGAAAACTCATTCTAATGCTCCCTTACGTATTGTACTAATTGCTCACGCACCTCTAGAGCAATAACTTGAGTGTAGTATATTATTTGGGTTCTCAAAAACCCGGGTTTTTAAGAAAAATCTCAGCCAATGTGCATTTTTATTATTTATTTTTTTTTGGATTTTTCCTGAAAAAACTTTTTTTTCCGGGGAAAAGCAGTTTCTTTAAATACAGTCAAAATCCATTATTATATAAACTAAATGTAAGAAGATACAGTATGTGCTGAATAAATAAATTTATTGCATGATTTTTTTCTAAAGGGATTAGTAAAAGATATAGTTTGGAGAATAAGTATTTCCGTCATTTTTCAGTCTTCTAAATTGCATGATCATAAAGCTACTGAAATGATTTTTTCGAAATGTAAATCATAAAGTTATGTGATAAGTATATAAATATGCATTCATGAAACGAAATGCACATATCTTTTAGTAGTACATGGTATGCTCATTTGAATTTAAAATTTTCGCTTCTTTATACGACTTATAATGTACATAAAATTTTCAAATCCTAAGTGCACTTTTTTTAAAATTAATGAACTGAGATAATACACATTAAACACTTTTATTCTAAGAATTATAGGCATATAATTCAAGATTCTACTGACATACAGAAATACTCATTAAATTTAAATAATAATTATGTATGAATAACCATTTCATAAACAACCAATATCTACAATATACGTTCCCATTTTATTAATAAATAATTTCAAAGCATATTCCCAATATAAATTATTCTTTCTGTTAAAATTAACAAAATTTTTGCCAAATAAAATATTAGCAGGGAAATAAGACTCTCAAAATTAACTACTACAATTTAAAAAAATTAACTAATGCAATTTTCGTATTTGTTAAAATGTAACTTAATCGTTAAAATATAACTTAATCTCAAGTGTCATAACAGTTTTTCTAAACAAAAACTTTAAAATATCTGAAATTTGTTTAAAAAAAATAAACAAAATAAAAAGTTTTTCTACTCTTTAACCCCTAAACAATTTCATATTTTGAACTGAAACGCAGTGAATAATTAAGGAATAACATGTTTGATATTCTAAATTATGGTTTTACGAGCTCTTCTAACTTTATCTTTGACCATAGATTTTTTTGCCAAAGATACAATAGATAGAAACAGGTACAGTCTATAATACACATTTTAAAACAAAAATGGGGATATTTCGGTCTAATATATATATAAAATACATCCGCTTATGACAAATTTTGAAGTGCTTACAATCCAAATAAATTATGTAGCAATATATTTCGATTAGTATAATGTCTATGCATACTACAGATAGTTTGTTTTATAGATAAATAACGTGTCCTTTAGCAATATGTTTTTTAATACCATCTCTTTTCTCTCTGTAATAATTTAGCAATATATTCTTAAATCATGTACTTTATTTTCATCTCTTATCTATATTGAATTTTTTTTGCAAAAAATATTTCTGAAATGTTTTACTTCATATAATTTTGTAAACAATGTTGCAATTTTACAAGTTTAATCTTTGCACTTCGATATCGTCTCACATAAGACATCATAATTCACCACTCTAAAATTAAAGATTTTTGTAAATTAGTAATTAGTAACGTAATTTTAAAAAACTATGTAGTACTACTGTATTATGTATTTCAATTGATTTAGCTCTTATATTAGTTTATATAGCATTTTAAAGTACTCCGAGTGCAATTAAATTTCCCAAACAATAAGTTGATAATTAAAAAGAACAATTTTGTTTGATAATTCCAAAAACATTTTTTTGGAAATTATAACATGTGAAATCCAATTGGAGGGTTTAAAGATGGGTTTTTTCAAGTGGGCCCAATCTGAAAAAAACCCACTGAGTTTTTCTGGGTTGAGACCACCTTGGCGAGTCGTTTATGTTTCAAATTTCATTACTTTAGTCTTTAAAAAGTCTTTAGAGATATTTAGAAAGGATCAAAAATAAATCTAAATAATTACTTCGTAACTAAGTTTTATCTCTATAAAAATACAAGATTATTCAAAATAAATCCATGGCGTATAACTAATTTTTTTAAAACTACTTAAAATGCTACATAAGACAACCTAACAAAATTAATAATAACTATATTGTTGCCAATTGATAGAGAAATACACCAGTTTATGGTGCCACATAAGAGAAATATATTTATAAGTAATCTAATCAGTCATAATTATGATTAAAAAAAATAACACTTTTATTTAAGATTCTTTTTGTCTCTACCGATTTTTCCAAAACGAAAATAGATATTGAAAGTCTTTAGAAATATTTCAAAAACTCGGTGCTAATATTTAATAAGAAGGTTTACTATATATTAAAATATTATTTTATTGAAATCTTTTTTAAATTTTTCATATTGATTTCAAGCTAATTCATAAGCTATTATTTTTTTTTTTTTGTAAAATAATAGATATTGAAGTGAGTTTTCATTTGTTATCTTACTTTAAAAAAAATAACTTACCTAATATAAATTTCAAGTCTCATGAAATTATTTCCTGATACAAAAGGTTTGGAGAACACTTTAATTCATATTTAATTCATTTAATTCATATAAGAAAATTTTAAACTTCAATATTATTATTAAATACTTATTTCCCCAAATATTTATTTCCCTAAATACTTGTTTCCGAAAAAGAAGACTTTAGGTATACAGATTACGTTTTTGTATAAAAATAAATTTTAATTTATTTTTTAATCTTAGTAATTTTTATAAGTTTATCTAAGAATAAAAACTTTGCTTTCATTCTCAAATGAGAATTATTAATTAAAAGTAAATTAATTCTTTCATTAAGCTAATCTGGTTAGGAATTCAAAATTAATATTTTGACTGCTGCGAAATATTTTTAAAAATATATGACATAAAATAAATTAAAATTGTTTTCTCGAAATAAAATGTTTCATCTTCCTATTAAACAAGAAAAGTAAGGTGGGCAATGCAAAAAAGTTTTTTCTTTATGAAGTAAAATTTCTGACGAAGAAAAGTGTGTTTATTAAATGTGAATTTCTTGTTACAGTTCTCATTATACATTTAATTAATGATTAAGGTTAATTTATGAACTCATTACTGAAAAACTTCTTTCAGCAGTGAAGGTTAGGTGCTTCTCTTTAAAACATTTTTCTTTATTATTCGTTTGAAAATCGTCAGTTAGAAGCTGCTATAATTTCATCTTAACAGCGGAAAAATTTATAAACAGCTAAAATTGAGTTTTAATATTAGATATTAAAACTATTTGAAATACGTTAAAATCTATCTTACTACTTTAGAAGACTTCGGTTTTGCCGACGATTTTGTCCTCACATCATCTAATTTCAACGATCTGAATATGAAAACACAAACTTTTCGCAAATATGCTAACGAAATTGGTCTTCAAATAAATAAAAGTAAAACAAAAATAATAAGAATAAATGCGAAATCTAACAGAAGCATAGAAATCAACTCCGAAATGATCGAAGAGGTTGATTCTGTTGTTTATCTCGGAGCTATTGTAAACAAACAGAGCGGAAGTAACGATGATATTTCCCAGAGAATCGGAAAAGCTAGATCTTGATTTAGAGATCTGTATAATTTTTGGAGAGTTCTAAATATAGAATTAAAAACAAAATCAAATGTCTATAAGGCTACCGTGCGTTCCATTCTTCTGTAGGGTGCTGAATGCTGTAGTCTCCGGAAATCCGAAAAAGGAAAACTTGAAACTTTTCAAAATATATGCTTAAAAATAATGCTAAAAATCTTCTGGCCTAATAGTATAACAAATAAAGACCTTTCAACAAAAGTTAACATCCCATCCGTTAATGAAGAAATTTTAAAACGAAGATGCAGATGGCTCGACCATATACTAAGAACAGATAGAAACAATCATGCAAATGTTGCAAGCTCTTGGACGCCTGACGGAAAGAGAAAAAGAGGGAGACCGAGACTAACATAGCAAAGATACATTCAGGAAGATCTTAGTAGAGCAGGATTGACTGGATGGGAAGAAGCATGTTGCCTAGCAAAAGACAGGAGTGTGTGGAGAAAAAGACTCGAGGCCTTAAGTGCCAGTTCGGCACGAAGAGGATAAGTAGGAAAGTAAAATTTATATTTATTTTTCAGCTCTGCTGTTTACGGAGGAAAAATAAACGTGTACAAATTTATCATAGAATGATAAAAGATTTTTAAGTTTAATCCTAATTTTTAAAATATATTTTGGTTATAAAAAAGAACAGTAAGTTTGAAACATTTCCTCTTTGGGTTATTTTATATGAGGTATTTGAAAATTTATTGAAGTGTATTTAAAATGATGCCAAATATATTAGAGAACTTCGAGTTAAATTAAGTACAAAATTTTTTAGTTGTATTTACTCTCAGAGAGATAAAATTATTTTGCATAATTCACAAAAAAAAAAAAAAATTCTGGCATAAAATTTTAATTAAAAGTCTTACTAATTATTTTACCCATGAAAATAATTTAAACTGGAATTTAAAATATATCAAGAAATATATTTTAAAAGAAACGATGGTGTTTTTTGATGACTTATGTTAAAATGATTCAGTTAAATCGTCAAATATGTAAATAACATATTTGTAAAACTTAAATTATTATAAGAATAATTTTATTATACTAAAAGTAGTATGCACTTATTCCTTAAATATTTATTTTATTTAATGAACAATGAACGAAAGACATTTGTAAATAAAGAAACAATTTCCTTAATAAAAACTTACAAATCTGTACTACCACAAATCTTACCACTACATTTTGAAGAAAAGAAACTCTTATTTCTTCTGACGTAAGATAGTAAAAAATATACAGAGTTGAATATTTTAGCTCTTACTTTTGTAAGAATCAGTTTTAACATTAATTAGTTTTAAAAAAAATGTTATTGTAATTAATAAAATTTTTCTGCTGATTTCGAACTTAGTGAACCTTATTTCGAAGGTTAAAAATATCAGAATGAAAATGTCATAACATTCGAAGTTTTTTCTGAATGAAAACGAATGTTACGTTTTGGAGTAGCAACTGAATCTGAGTTGCGGTTTGACGTAAAACGAGTAAAAGAAACATTCTGAATCAACCTACTATTTTCAGAAATAAATATTGCACGTAACGCATTCTTATGTCTTCAGAAGTTAAGTGAAGAAAAAAAAAGTCTGAGAAAAGAGTTTTAAAAAGAACCATGAGTCTACATGATTTACGTAAGTGAGTTTCCCTTCTGGATAAGAGAAAAAGAATTATCGAATCATTTGATTAATCAATCATCAGTACTTCATTTTTATCATAAAATTATGATACAATGACTATAAACAAATAAAATAACATGAAACTAGTTAATAAAATAACGTTTTGAGCAATTATTTATATAATACTGTTAAATTTATATTCCATGTTATGGGTTTAGTAAACTATTAATGTTGTTTTTTTATTGACAAATATCTAATTGTGTGTTAAACATATACAAAATACTTAGTGTACCAAATCTTGAAAAAAATTTTTAAACACTTTGCTGAATGTATTTTAAACTTCACCAATAAAAATGTCTCTAATGCTATATTCTTTTTCAAAATAATTTAATTGTTTTCGGGGAATAGAAAGCGGTATTGTGTTTAGTGCAAATTGAAAAACTCTAATACACGAAAATTTTTTTTTAATGATGCCAATTATCAAACAATTTAAATAACATAAATTAAAAATTTCGAAACGCTAAAAATAGTTAATTAAAAAAATAAATACATATATAATAATGACCATCTTATTTGATTTACGTGTTTAATTTAAAAGCATTTTTTTAGATACACTGATTGTAATAGTTTTTTAGAATTATTCTTTATATTAATCTAAAATTAATGTTAAGAAAAATTCTGTATGATTTTAATTAATTTTATATTTTTTATGCAAAAATGTTACTCTGTAACTTTAATCTCGCCGGTGAACTTATTATAATATAACATAAAATGTTATTTCTTTGCCTTTCGAAAGAACTCTAAAAACAGTTTAATAATTTTTTCAAATAATAAGTAATGAAATAATTATGCGATATATTTTATTCCACATTAAGAATAAAATAGTTTGTTTTAATTTCAATGAAAGAGAAACATGTGGGAGACAAAATGAAATGCATTGCTTGTAAGAATTTAATCCTTATGCAAGTAGTTTGTTTTTATTTAGATTTATTTTTATGATAACGGAGATAAGATGTAAGTAACTCATTAGATTTCCAAAGAACATTCATTTTATAAAAAAGAGTTAAATACCAGTAATTTTGTCAAAAATATGGATACATCAGAAATGATTAGCGTCATTCTTATATTGGATGTGATAGTGGATTAAAT
This sequence comes from Parasteatoda tepidariorum, assembly GCF_043381705.1. NCBI lineage: Eukaryota > Metazoa > Arthropoda > Arachnida > Araneae > Theridiidae > Parasteatoda > Parasteatoda tepidariorum. The sequence goes on along the minus strand of NC_092210.1, from coordinate 44,974,295 downwards.
AGTGCGAGGGAGGACAAAAGCTATATTTATTTACCTTTATATACTTTAAAGTTTGTATACAGTTTTAAAATGTTGCAACATAGCAGTCTAGAACATAGGCTTGCAAAGGGTTTTTCTCGGAATTCAAGGGTTCTGTGGAGCTATTCCGAGAGTTGAAATGGTTTTCTTTTTAATCAATAATGATTTTTGAAGTCTGTAATTTTTTAATAATTTATAATGAATAGTTGTAAATTTATACTTTTTCAAACTATATAGGTACGGCTAATAACAAAATCTGGAATTAATTAAGTAAAGAGAATTTATTATATTTTCGTTTCTAACTTTTTAATTCAAAATAAAATAACTATAATGAGAAAAAAAAATAGTCTGAAGTAACAGAATAAGATAAAATTGAACGTGTTTCTGTCTCTTTGGGAACAACGAAATGCTCAGTAATTTTGACCAAAGAGTTTTGATAAAAATAAGAATAAAATTTGGTTCTATAATATGTTATAAATTTAGTAAATGTGGTAAAATTTTGTAATTGTATCATAATACCTTAGAGCATGACATAAAAACCATTTATTCGGTTAAATTTTCTTTTCAGTTTAGTATTTTTGCTGAATTTTTGGAAATAGGAACTATAATTTTGAAAACCGCAATCTCTGGTAAACCATTGCCATATGAAAGGGAAAATTACCAAATGAATGGTTTAAATACCATGTATATTGGTTTTTTATTGCAAGAATTTTTTTCAAATTTTTTTTTACCAGAAATGTCATTATCATACAGTACGATTATTTAACCAGAATAAGGTTTATAAAACCTCTAACTTAAACGATAAACATAATTCAGTTTATTTTCATTTTTACCTTATGAGTACAGTTGAGCAGAGAAAAAAATGATTTCTCTGAATAACTTTTAATTTAATGATCGGATCTTCACTTAGTTCTAGGACTCAATCTTAAATATTTATTTAAGATTGAGTCCTAGAACTAGTTTAATATAGTTTAATATTTAGTGTTTTGAACTAGTTTAATATTAACTAGCATATTTGAAGCCACCCACAAATGGGTGGCTTCAAATATGCTAGTTAATTAAGGCCGGCGAGATTTTAAGTTACGAAATTAGACATAAAAACGTACTTTATCTGAGTAAACTACCTTTATTCTGATGGATTTAGATTTTCAACACACAAGGTATTGGGGGTATCCACAATCTTAGAAATATGGTCCCTAAAGTTTGATCTGGAAAGCTATCTAACGTTTAAACTTCTTAATGGTTATTTTATTTTTTGTGTATTTAGCAGTTTCTCAAGAACTGTCAAAGTGAATTCTAAAATTATTGTACACAGTTATAAAATTCCTTTATCGAAAGATAGTTTATTGAAAAATATAACATTTATTATATATTTATTTTTTTATTATTTTATTTAATAAGAATAGAAAAAATTTCAGTTGTAAGCTATACAATTTTTACATCATTTCAATTAATGTAGTTTCATTAAAAAATATAAAACTTGTGCAAAATCGATTGAATAATTCCTGACAAAGAGAATTTTAAAATCACAAATAGGAAAATTAACATGAAGGGGTACAAAATTTAGATCGCTCTCCTGTTTAAACTATTTGGACCATATTTCCTAGATTGCAGTTACCCTTATAATTTGTAGTCAGAAATGCAAATCAATTATAAATTATATTAATATAATCAATTATAATCAATTAATAATTTATTCAGAGAAAGTACGTTTTTGTGGCTGATTTTGTAGCTTAAAATATTGGCTTCACTAATTAATTAGAAAATTTGGGATCGTTTCCTCGTACCATTAAGGTAGGTAAGTTGATAGGTACTTGACTTCCGTCGTACTAGAGATGCACAATGGACTATTGGCGACAGAGTCATAGAATGTGAGGATTCGATCATTAAAATAAAAATCATTCAGAGTGGTTCGTTTATTTTTTTAATGCACTGTACATCAAAAATTAAATTCAGAATTAGACAAGATGCTGATTTAAACGGTGATTTTTAACTGCCTGACATTAATCTAGTTTTAAGGCTGTTATTGGAAAATCGATGAAAAAAAAGTTAATTTTTATTATTAAACATTTTCAAAATAATTAATTTGCCTTTGGTTAATATGTTCACAATTAATAATGAAATTTATTTATGAACTCAGGGTCCTGCAAAAAGAAGGTTGTTAACTTAAGATTTCATAACCGAAATGAAATTGGGTACTGCTTGTACAGGAGATAACTATTTAAAGGGACATTTACGCAGTTAGAGGTGGAAAATTCTCCTGAAGATTTAGATTTCAAGTGACATATCATAACAATTTTACATATTTCAAAATATTGTACTTCGTTAAATATAGAGTTAATGTAATTTTCAAATGTTCAATTTCTGGATGAGTTCAAAGGACCAAAGCAAAACATGCTTAGGAACATTCAAATAAAAATTTAAATTCAAATAAAAATTTTGATTCAAATAACATTTTAAAAACAGTCAAATAAAAATTTATATTTCATTTCGATTTTTAAGAAAATCTGTTTCTTAAGAGTGTATACTTAATTTTACCAGTTTATTGGTTTGATTTCTAATTTGTATTTATGAAATTAACGATAATCAGATTTTTCACGACTTTCTAAATATATTCCCATAACTGGATTTGCGCAAGGTTGCACTAAAAAATTCAAAGTTTATAATTAATAAATAGCGAATTTTAATTATGATATTTCAATTTTGATGATTTTTTAGAGAAATTATTAACATTTAGTGAGCAATTCTCTATTAAATATTAAAATATTTTTAGCAACGAATTTAATAGAATTGGATTTGCACATGGTAAAAATATAAATTCATACTATATAATTAACTCAAAGATTTTTTACAAAATTTAATTTCATTAGTTGAATATCCATGGTTTTAAATTATAATTTTTTTGGGGAGTGGGATAAGTAAACATTACAACAAGTTCCTTTAATTCTATTTACTTTATGAAAAATTGTACTTAAATAAACGTTTTTAGAAACATTAGAATTCTTTGTAATTAGTTTATTTATATAAAACTCAAAATCATTCCTCTTGTCATATAAATCAACAACGCAGATATTTTCTTCTTTTTTAATTCTGAAATCCCCAAAAAAAATTAATAATTTCGTCATGATTACAAAGTAAGATTAAGTCCTCGAGGTAAATATTATACTACAAAATTGGATAATTTTAAAAATTCAAGATAATTAAATCCTTGATAAATATGAAAACAAATTTTATATTTAGAGAATTTCTTATTTCATAAAAGTGTAGCAATAAGTAAGCAAGAATTGGCAAAAAATTAGATCCTTGTGGTATTCATTCGATTGTAATGAAAAAATGTCTTCTATTAAAGAGATAATTATTTAAAAGACATACATTAATTAGAATTTCACAATAATCAAAATTGCAACTAAGAATATTTTCATAAATTAGAATCAAAATAACATATTTAAGTTTAGAGAGAGCAATGTTATTGAAGACATCTTGGAATTTAGAAGTCCTAATAAAATTAATTTTATTTTGCTTAATAAGTTCTAGAAAGGTTAATTATTAGTGACAATGCAGGAATAACCTTGTTTAGAAATATTATTAATAATTTTATTTAAGTAATTGGAGAAAATAGTGCCAGTTTTAGTTAAGTAAGTATTAGACCCACAAGTGAGTGTTTAAAATTTTATAGGAATTTTATGAAATTTTCGGCTGATAATTAGGTATGGGAATTATACATTAATATTTTAATTTTTAACCTCTTCTGGAAAGCTAAAATTTTTAAATGATAATATTAATATTTCAATCACTAAGCTTAAAATTTTTACTGTTTTTTTTAATTCCTTATTTAAAAGGTAAACATAGAATTTTTTACAGAAGATTGATTAATTATTCTATTGATAGCTTTGTCAATGGGAGTTAATGCAAAATTCTTTCGAAGTTGCTTAATTGTTCAATCATTTTTAGAAAAATTTGTTGAATTGTTACTGTTAATTAAATTTTCCTTATTATGAAAAATGAATATTTTAAAATAATGATAAACAGCCCATTTCTATATTGTTCACATACGTAAAGGAATCTATTTAATATGTTTAAATAAAAAGTTTCAGAATTTTATTTATTAATATAGGGTAAATGGATTTAAGATGTGTGCCATTTAACATCAAATTACATAGTTCTAAGTTTTCTATGATACTTAAATTATCAATAATAATATGTTTGTGATACTTAGCAACAAATTCAAAATATTTCTTCTTCACAGTGACATGCATAATCGGTTATATTAAATTTCCCTAAATTTGTAGTATTATGTAATTAAAAATAGTTTTACCAGGAGTTTATTATATTGATAATTCTAGTCTTTCAATAGAAATAAATTCATTATTATGATTATCCACGATGAAATCATTTACTGGAAACAATTTTTTTAAATTGTTAAATATATTATGACAAAACAAAAATATTATGATATATTATGATTACATTTAGTGAGTCAAATATGTTATGATACATCAAATATCAAAAATGGGGTTTTGAAAGCTAATCACAAAATATAAGTTAACTAAATTTTTCTTTTTATTTGGTGAAATTTTCCTCCGTTTGGCTTTCACAAAATCGGAACAAAGAATTTTAAAGTGTAAATTAGTAAAAGAAAAGTTTTTAATAATATCTTGAAGCTTATAGCTATGATTATCGTTACAAGATAAAACGAAATCTTCCACTGAGCTAATTTTGTAATGTTTATTAAACTCTTTTTTCTTATTGGAAATAAAATTTTACATTTGAATTTTCACTTTTAAGAAAGTTTCTATTGCATTCTGATCCCTGTTCTCCTTGATTTGTTCACTCATCTTTAATTTGAAAGGGTAGAAGTGTTATTAAACTTATCAAAAAATAAAATTTAATAAAATAATATTGAAGTATATTTTCCCCTTGTTTTCTCAGTATTTTAACTTATTTTATGTTTTCTATGCACTTGCAGCTGATGCGCAGTAAATAAAACATATTATTTTTACTTAATTTTCTATGCATTTTTCTGAAATTAGGAATGTCATTACCATACAGTATGGTAATATTTTACCAGAATTTATTTCACCGTGTATAAGAAAGCCAAGTTACCCAAGCTTTATAAGAAGTATTTTTTTAAAGAGTTTAAGTATGCAGTGAAATTTTAATAGGTAAAAAGTATTCTTGCAAAATACTTTATGCCTATATTTCATTTGACACATATTAAAATTGCGATATAATTACTAGTAGACAAAACAAAATTGAGGACAAAAAGCTTTGTTTTTGTGTGTTAAAAGAATCTTGAATTATTCTTCCTAAAAACAACTTTTTAATTTTTTAAAGATTAGAAACCAAAAATACCATCTTGATATTCTTTAATGTTGTAAAGTATGATATTTAACATTACGAGAAAAAAAACTAAGGTGCTAAAAATTATTGCTGTTTGGTAAAAATTCTTAAAAGTTTCAAAAGAAGAAATTCCCCCCAAAAAATTATTATAAAACATATTAGCAAACAAACAAACCAATGTCAGCAAACAAACACTAAACGGAAGTTTGGCAAAAAATATTGTTTTTAAATATTAGAGTATTTGAGATAGAAAACCATAAAAAAAGAAGTATTGTTGTCACGCTACTGAATTAAAAAATGATCATTAAATCAAAAAAGAATTTTCGGGTGATTCATTAAATTTGAGTTGCATCGAACTGGCATTTCACGCGTGAAAGGGATAAGAAAAGTAATGTTACTAGATATGTCAACTAACTCTTCAAGTTGCAAGAAAATTTTTAAAAAAGAAGAAACTAACTCAAATGACAAGAAATGACAAAATCAAAAAATAAAGTATTTCGAACTAGAATATTAAGTATTTCAAACTTATGGAGAAAAATATGTTGTTAATAAATAATTGTATTTATACTTGGCTGCAATGTCTAAATATCCATTTATGTCCATTGTTTCAGATTTATAGATTAAATGTGACGTTATCTATCAAAACAAATCTTAACAATGACATTCAAATATATCAGTTTTTTTCCTTCTTTTTCTTATAATTCAAGTTGTTTACAAATCTTTATAATAATTTTAAAGCTTAACAGAGACAGATAAAAATAATAAAAATATTAATTTTATATTTCGTAATTCTAGTTTGGCATTGCATTAAAAATGGTATGAATTAATTAGGCGTTTAATAATTATAACATTTGCGTAATATGTTTATATTGTTACAAAAGTAGGTTAAGTAAGTATTTGTTCAAGTAATTATATTAATTGTACCTAGTGAGTTATACGCTATCCTACAGAGTTATGATAACTATGCATCGGGCTATTTCCATTTGCAAACAAGTGGAAATCATAATCACAAGACTAAGATATTCTGTTTGGTGGAGATTATATTAGATGAAATTATAATTTCACAAACAGTCAAAAATTCCAAACGATAATTACGGTAAAAAAGTACCGGTACTCAGGGTTTCTGTACTTTTTACCATAAAATCCATTTTGACCGAAACAAAAGAAATTGATAAAGCGTAATTTTGTACAGTAATAATAACCCTAAAATAACCGATTCACTCTAATTAAAAACGTATTAAGATATAATGTTTCCGGTAAAAACGAATCGAATTGATTTTAAGTATGATGAACCCAAAGTGACAGTACGGTATAATGTACTTTGATCCTGAATCAATGTAGAATAGTTAGTGGATGTAAGGTGAGTGTATCTGTACATGGATCAGTGTATGTTACAATGCTATTGTTCATTATTTCTTTCAAGTTTTTCATCAACTGTAAATATATCCTCTTTGTATTCTTGCATTCATTCATCAGTCTTATTCATTAAAAGAACCCATCATTAAAATAGAAAGCAACATATTAATTTCAATGTATTAAAACGTATTCATCGCGGAAAACTTGTTATCATTACACTAAAATACATAATAAGTCTAAAAAAATAATTTCAGAGAGAAAAAAACGAATGTAATAAAACACATGTTAAAATTCTCATTCAAGTTCATTCTTTTTTATCTTACTGCACTTGCAGCACCCATTAGTGTTGCGCCAAAAAAAGATAAGAGGAGATGCATTAAAAAAACATCTATTCTGTCTCCAATCCTACAATTTGACTGCAAGGCAGAAGCTTAGAAAAGACTACCTGCACACACATTGTTCCATCAGTTACGGTTACGACTAAGTCTATTTTTTGTCGTCTGAGGAGATGCCAACATTGGCTGACTATATACCCCCCGCTGACTTCGATTCGGATTCCTAGCTTTGGTAGATGTTATTTCATTGTTTCGCTTCTTCTCTTTGCTTATCTCTTTCTTTAACAGAAATTTCGAAGGAAAACCTTACGTTCGAGAAATTTCTTCGCCTCGTCATTAAATATTTTCTCGTGCTTAGAATGTTTTCTGGAAAAAGAATAAACAACAGATATTTATTTGTTGTTCAGTTACTTTTCGCAAATATTTTTGTGATTTCGCCCAGTGTAAGGACAATAAACAACGTTATTAAAATTTCTTTTTTTAGCCAGCTGAATATAGTAATTTATTCACATCTATTGAAATATTTTTATGTAATATTTTTTAATTAATTAAATTAAGTTGTTTCTACTCATCTGCAAATAAATGTAGTCACCATTGTCTTCCGTATTTCAAATTAGTCTTAAGAAAGGAATCTTTTTTAATTATGTCCTTTTAGAGTTTTATGCGAAACGTAATCGAGTCGTCTGAAAGACAAAAAACACTGAGTACCTTAAACACATCAAAATGCAAAAATAGAAATTTGACAACGTAAAGTCATTAGTGCTTTATACAACATTGGGGTATAACTGCTTTTAAACCAATTTTCTTTCAATCAAACATTTACCAGCACGATATAATTAAACGATATAACAACACGATATAGAATCAATTATATCATTGTTTTTTAAATATATACACTCTCAGAAGTAAAACTCGCACTTCCGACGATTCAGCAATCCTTGATTTCTATTTCCTTAATTTTGAGAATCATTTCGCGACGAAATCAAGGGATTTTTGATAAAATGAATCCTTTCAAACCTTCATCGTCGTAGTGCTTTGTTTGAGATTGTTAACTAGAAGGACTAAACTAAAATGAAGACCACACTGCCGAAAATAAACTGACGAAACAAGCCGACTGCATGTTTGGTGGTCAAGGAGTTGGCCTTCTACCAGGAAGATCTTGGATTCGAATCCCGCTGAGGGCATAGGTTTAATTTATCTATCTGCCCATCTTGTGTTGCTGGGGCGATATTGATCCAACTATATTGGTGCCCTAGATAAAGATAAAGTGGTTATTACATTAAATAGCTTTTTTTTGGACAAAAATAGAATGACGAAATATTTCTTTATTTATTTTGACGAAATGCGCTTCTTAGAAGAAATGATGATGGTAATTTCCTCATTTTGGTGAACTTTTTGCTATGAGCACATACCAGGAAACGGTTTCGTCAAAAAACGAGGAAAGTTTCGTGATATTTAAGTATCTTGTTTACAGTGAGTTGGGAAACTGAGATATTATTGAATTCAGAAATGACCTGTACATTGACAACTTATAATTATAATTTTATTAAACTTAGCTATCGATATTCTGTTGAATGAATTTCTTAAAACAAAAAAAATTATGGAAATAAAATACCACAATAAAAACATTTGGATAAATTTTGAAAACAAAATTTTCCACTTTTTAGTGCAGCACATCACTACTTAATATCAAGTTCTTCATATACAATATTCTATTAAATGTAATACTCGTACTTTGATCATATTACAACTTTTTTAAGTAAACCGCATTTGAAAGATTCAGTGACAAGAAAATTGGTGACTTCATATTACACATTTTTGTGGACATCACTTATCACTAATTTTGTTCTAAATACAGCGAAACATTAAATGACTATTGAAAAATTATTAATTTGACAAAAAATCCTTAAATAGATGATTTTGAAATGAAATGTTCATACCATATAAATTACCCACTTTTACCATTATTCTTTGTTATTAGGGTTATAATAATTTTAATTAAAATTAAAAATTAAGTCGTTCCTTTATTATATAACGTAATCACAAGATATTACTTGATAAAAATTATTTGATAAAATATAAATACCTTTTAACAAGCAAAAGCTGATAAATAAAATATATTCACTTTTTAATAAGTTATATTTTACTTTATTCCTTTAAAATAAACTTCATATAAAACTGCGCTCTCAAAATATGCAGTTTAATAAATTTATACTAAATAACTGTTTTAGATCAATAAGGAATTTCTTTTGTATTATTGTTAAATAATATCTCTGGCGATAAGTTTTTAAAGTAACTATAACTGAGAAGAAATAATGTAAGTAAAAATGATGAATATGAGTTTGTGGGTGAAGTTTTAAATGTATCCGAGCTAAATTATTTGAATAAGTTAAGTGATATAATCGGAATTTAGATCTGTCTTAATATGATTTAAAATTTTGTGATAATTAAATCGAATAATTTTCAATTTTGATGTTTCAATTTGTTTGTGACAAATAACCCCGGTGTTTATTTTTTAAGATCGAATCATAATTCCAGTTCGGAGTTATTTATACAATAATAATTGTAGTTAGCAAAAGTAATAATTAAAATGAAGTGAGTTTTTAGTGAAGGTTAATTTAGTTCATTCAAATTGCGAAATTCAAATATTTAAGTCTAAATCAAATTTACATAGTAAGCAACCATATTTGCTTAAACAATGGATTAAATGTTAACATAGTTTTTTAAAGTGGTAGAATTTAATTAGTTTCAAAACGGTGTAACAATCTTTAAAAAAAATTAATTAAAATTAAAAAAAGATTGTGAAAAATATTTGTATTTGAATTGTAATTGAAAGAAGAAAATTAAATACGTAATAAAAAAATAAAATCTTGAACTCAAGGTTTTACTTTAACATAAAAAGTTTTAAAAATTAGCAAATCAATTTTAAAAAAATTAACAAACTTTATTTGATCTATAGAGAA